>NC_135944.1:4925916-5114057 GCF_964058835.1 Carex rostrata | reverse complement strand
TCTCACTACAGATAGCAGAATGAGCCCAACATTGACTATATTTAGAGATCATGTGTATATATAGTTTGTTTGTAATTATTATATTTTTACACTAGAATTATACAATAATTTTGGAAAAGATCATAATTGCATTTTTCTCAAAAAGAGGAGGCATTCAATTACACTATTTTATGGTGACACATCTTGACACGATATGCTTATAAGCCATTTTTGTGATTTTAAAGTCCAAATAGTCGATCCGAACCGTTAAATATGATTTCCATATTAAAATGTGCTTGGAGACCAAATTCTACATTTTTTTAAAAAAAATTTAGTATTTTTTGAGATGTGTACAAAATTGTTATTTTTTATAGTATTTTTAGTACATAATTTAAAAAAAAAAATGTAAAATTTGATCTACAATCACATTTTAATATGGAGATCATGTTGAACGGTTCGGATCGACTGCTTGAATTTTGAAATCGCAAAAAACAACTTATAAACATAATGGTGTGATAATGTGTCACCAAAAAAAAGTGTAATTGGAATCCTCTTATGAAAAATTCTTCTACATGTGGGATTTCTGAAATTATCAAATAAAATTTATATATAGAATTTTCTAAAATTGTAAATATAAGCAAAATTGCTTCCATATTTAACAAATACAAATTATTTAGCTGAAGCAATAACTATTGTTGCCAGTTTCATACTTTGCTTGGTTGACATTTTATATTTTGTTTTGTGAAATGATCACCATATATCTAACTCTAGAATTTTTTTCTATTATGTGTTGATTATTCTAACATTCACAAAATTGTGAACTTTTTTCTGCTCATGTATATAAACTCCGGAAACATTAATAAATTAGATCTAACTAATGTATCTTGTTTATTAAGTCTAAAAGTTATTCGCATGTAAAAAGATAATTCTTTTATTTATTTTTAGATTACAGATTTTATTGTTTTAAATCAATGATACAATTTCAACATATGAAGGGGCGTGCATGAAAATATTTTGTGAGATTTGTGTATCCTGAAATTAGAAAATATTATGAAATTTATTTGACTTAATTAAGATTGTTTTATTGAAGCAAATCCCATAAACAAATTCTAGTTTTATATAGTTAATTTAAACAAAACACTGAATGTTTTGCACAGCTTCCAAGATCTTTTTTCTTGATTTTATTCCGGGATGTCTTCCATGTATAAAAAAAATATATCTTGACAAAGTCTCACTTTTGAAACATTAATATTGAGATATATAATAGATTATAATTTTTCTAACTTGCAATAAATGATTCCTACAAGATCATTTTAACGTCTCACTTTTGAGAACAATTCGAAGGTTTGACTTTTCTTTTCATTTTTTTTATTGAGATAACAGGTTTTACTTGGCGTCCTCTAATCAATACAAAAAGCAGTAGAAATTTAGCAATATACAAAAGCCAGTAGAAAGTAAGCAAAAATATATAATGAAAGAAATTTAGTTCCGGAACCACATTCTCAAAAAAATAGTTAAGAAAAAGAAATGTAGTTATTAATTTAGGAAGACCAATTTTCTCCGAATTCTTTGTGCATTTCATGGCTCACTGTTAAGTATTTTTTTCACAAAATATTTTCCAATAATGCAGGGGCTCTGTTGAAAAGTATCTTGTCAGTTTTCTTATTCATAAAGGTTAATGCACAATAATTAGAAGTAGTCAATTGCTAACGGGTTACCCGTGACCCGTTCCGGGTTACCCGTTACGGGTAACGGGTAGGACGGGTAAAGGGGTACAACGGGTACGGGTAAAACCCGTAACGGGTAGACGGGTAAAACTCCCAAAACATATATCCGGTCCGTTTATTACCCGTACCCGTTGCGGGTTGACGGGTACGGGTACCGCGGGTATGGGTCCGGGTATCCGGGTACGGGTCCGGGTATCCGGGTACGGGTCCGGTCCGCCCGGTTTTTTTTTTTTTTTTTTTTCTGTTTTTTCCTTTTTTTTTCTGTTTTTCTTTCCGTTTTTTTTTCCGTTTTTTTTTTCTGTTTTTCTTTCCGGTTTTTGTCTGTTTTTTTTGTCAGTTTTTTTTTTTTTTTTTTTTCTGTTTTGTTTTTCCGTTTTTTTTTTTCTGTCTTTGTTTCTGTTTTTTTTTTCTGTTTTGTTTAATATTTTTTTTCTGTTTTTTTTACAGTGTCGTATAAATATTATTACGTGTTTATAATTCAATTTTTATAATATGAATAGTTCGATATCAAATAGAGTATATATATACATGAAATTATCAACTCGCGTCTTTATAATTTATAAATGAATAAAATTTGTACCTTATATATAAAAATTATTCGTACGAAAATTTGTATATTTATACGGCTAAGTACAAATCTATTTATTTATTTCTTTAAGCAAGTCATTTTATTTTATTTTCAAATTCTCATTATAATTAAAACAATAAAATATAAATAATAATATCTTAAATTAATTTATTACATTAAAAATAATTATGAATAATTTGAAAACAATAGATTAAAAAATAAAAGTTACCCTCCTCCTTTATTCCGGGCTTGGGACCGGCTATGTAAAATAACATAGGCGGAGTTCTAACTTTTTTTTTTGTTAGTAATTGTTCTTTAAAATGAATAATTTAAAAACTAATTGAAATGTTTAGAAATTATAATTTTTAAAATAACCATAAATATTAAAAGAGGTTAGAAAATTATACCGACACTACCTATCTAGTAGTTTGGATTCATATACCATTGTTCGTTTTCTTCCGCACCGTCTGAATCTGAATTAGGTTGAGGCTGAGGCTCGGTAACGCTTTCTTCAGTATCAGCTGCAGAAGATGATTCTTGAGCTTGATGTTGGTTGCGCTCGTCAGCATTAATCCAATCTTTCAAGCACACAAGTCTTTCAAAAACATGTGGACCCAATTTACTGCGTTTGTCGGAGAGGATCCTGTTCGCCGAACTAAAACAACTTTCTGAAGGGACGGTTGACACGGGTACGGCAAAGACGTCGCGGGCCATCATCGCCAGTGTTGGATAAGACCTTTGATTCCTCTTCCACCACGTCATGATGTCAACGTTTTCATTTTCGTTGCGCATATTCAAATAGCTCACTAACTCGTTTGTGGATGCGTGCGGTTCGCCATCTGATTGAAAATCTGCTAACAATCCACTACTGCTAGTGCTCCTGAAAGTGGAACTATTAAAAAATAAAAAAAAATTAGTGGACAAATAATGTAGATATTATAAATAATAAAGATTAAAAGCATAATGTATATTTATTCATACCTAGGACCAGCCCGGGACGAAGAGGGGTTCTGGTTGCCACTAATTCTTGAGTTGTATATGTTAAACATCTCAGCGAACTTCGCATCCACGTATGCCTCGACCCCGGTTGCGACTAAATGTAGATTATCTTTGTACGCTTCAACCATTTTTATCGTGTAATATTTCTTGTATGCCGGGTTGAGGCAACTTGCAATAATGGCCAAGAGGGGTACATCTTCCCAATATTTTAGAAATTTTAGTTTCATGGCCTCTACAATCGGTGTGAGAGATTTATCGTGAGTTTCTGCTTGTTCCAAATTACGATAAATCTTGGAAATTTGATAGATTTGCCCCAACAACTCAAATGCCGTCGGTGAATACGAGCAGGATAGTTTGACGGTTGCTTCAAAAAAGGTTCCTAGAAATGCTGAAAGCCTTTCTAGTTGGTCCCATTCCCTGCCGGTGGGTTCCAATTGCATTCCCTCAGGGGTGGATCCCCTCAAAAACTCCCCTATGACAGCTTTGTAAGGAAGGCATCGGTTCAACATCCTATAAGTTGAGTTCCAACGGGTATCTATATCCCAAGGTACTTTCAACTTGCTTACTCGATAGGTTACGCACAACTTCGCAAACTCTTGTCTTCTTTCATGGTTTGAAACAATGTGGTTGAGGGCATCCTTAAATTTAATTATCAATAATTTTATGGCTTCTGTTTTAAGTCCCGCCTTCACGACGAGGTTAAGTATATGACAAGCACACTTTTGGTGAAACATTTCACCATTCATAATCGGGTTTAGTGACCGTTTAAAAATTTCAATGGAAGCAATGTTGTTGCTAGCATTATCGAAAGATATAGAAAAAACCTTGTTAGCCATATCCCTCTTAAGGTTATACTCTTGTAAAACCTCAATAATAGATTTAAAAATTACATTTGCGGTGTGCGGAGAATCTAACACTCGAAAACTTAATATCCTCTTTTGTAATATCCACTGATCATCGATCCAATGCCCAGTAATACAAGAGTACCCAAGGCCATGTTTACCAGCAGTCCATATATCGGAGGTAATTGAGACCTTATTGGATTGATATGCAAATGTACCTTTGAGGTCATCTTTTATGGTTGTAAACTGTTTTTTTATTTCACCAACCAACTTTCTATGATGCATCCTCTTGTACATTGGTTGAGCACACCCCCGAATGACCAACCGGGCAAAGGCTGTGCAACCACCCATACTGATTGGTTGTTCTTTGTGGGTTATGTACCGTGCCAATTCACTAAGCATTCTTTTTTCATCAAATTTTGGGTTGGTTAAAGTACCATCCGAGGTGATTTCAGTTTGAATTTGCGCGGTAGTATTCGGGTTATAGTTTTCACCCTTTCTAATATGCACATCAACATGTCTTTTAAAGCTACTCATACCACTAGCTTGTTTATAAACAAAATAAGGTTTCTTGCAATGGTCTACCTTACAATAAAGAGTTTTCATGTAACCGTCGTCATCTTTGGTCACATCATACCATTCAAACCAATATTGGTTGTATTCGGGAGGTCTTCTAGCCTTCTTTGCTGCTGGTTGTTGTGGGGGGCGGGGGACAATTGGCGGAGGAGGAGCGAGAGTTTCTTCTTGAATTTCAGTGACACTTGTCGAAGGAGTACCTGAAATAGGGGGGTTGAGTTGACTCGACGATGCAACAGAAGAAGTGCCTCCATATGCATACGGTGGTGGTAGTTGATGTGATTCTTGTGGAATGAATATGTTTGGATCATTTGAAGTATAATACGGTGCACCCGTTTGGGGGTTGAGTTGATAATTTGTTTGTAGCATTTGGTCTCTTCTTTGATAATTTTGGGGAGGTTGTGGATAATTAGGTGGCGGCATTTGAGAGGAACTATCAAAATAAGGTTGTGGTCCTTGTGGATAATTTGTAGTTGGTATTTCGGGGCCAAAAATATCGGCCGACATTCTCGCGATATCTTCTTGCACCGAATCACGATGAGATGACATTTTTAAAAAATGTAAACCTATTCACAAAAATAAGGTTTATTACTTACCATATTCAACAAATAAATCTAACCTAGTTATATAATGAATTTCAAATACAACTTATTTAAAAAAAAAACAGAAAAAAAATATAATCTATTTAAAAATAAATATAACATATTCAAAAATAAATACAATTACTTACCATATTCAACAAATAAATCTAACCTAGTTATATAATGAATTTCAAATACAACTTCTTTTAAAAAAAACAGAAAAAAATAAAATTAAAAAAATCCGGAAAAAACAGAAAAAAAAAGAATTTGAAAAAACAAAAATAAAATCTAATCTATTTTAAAAAAAATCTAACATATTCAAAAATAAATACAATTACTTAACATATTCAAAAAATATAACTTATTCAAAATAAATCTATCATTTTCAAAAATAAATCTAACATATTCAAAATATTTCACATATTCACAAAAATGAATCTAACATATTTTTTTAACCTATAAAAAATAAATCCGAATTTCAAAAATAAAATCTAACATATTCAAAATAAATCTAATTATTTCACAAGTTCACATAATCACATCTAATAAATCTAACATAAATTAAATAAATCTAACAAATCTAACATTCAATTTAAATTATACATTTATCTACAACAATAAATCTAATATGAAATTTTAAATTACTCTACAAAAATCAATTAATCTAACATAAAATAAATCTAACATATTCAAAATATTTCACATATTCACAAAAATGAATCTAACATATTTTTTTAACCTATTAAAAATAAATCCGAATTTCAAAAATAAAATCTAACATATTCAAAATAAATCTAATTATTTCACAAGTTCACATAATCACATCTAATAAATCTAACATAAATTAAATAAATGTAACATTCAATAAATCTAACAAATCTAACATAAATTAAATAAATGTAACAAATCTAACATAAACTAAATCTAACATTCAATTTAAATTATACATTTATCTACAACAATAAATTACTCTACAAAAATTAATTAATCTAATATGAAATTTTAAATTACTCTACAAAAATAAATTAATCTAACATAAAATAAATCTAACCTTTAAATTTCGCGGAGAAATCTTGCGGGAGGTGCACAACTTTGTAATTTCGATACCTTCGTAATTTCGTCACGGGTTTAGCGAACCTCTAATTCCGTTTGCGTATTTGTAAAATGAATTAAATTACAACCATATGTTTTTCAAACAATAAATTTAAAAATTTAGAATAATGAAAAATGAGAATTTGAGATTGAGTTTGAGAGATTGAAAATTTGAGTGTGGAGAGGAAGAGGATTAGAGGGGTGTATTTAAAGAAAAAAATTGGAGAGGGAATAAAATTTGAAATTAAAAAAAAAAAAAAAAAAAAAAAAAAACCACCGGTTGAGGTGACCCGGGTGGGTCCGGCCGGGTTTGATTTGACCTGGCCCGGGCCCCGTCTTGAACCGGCGGAAAATTCAAAAAAATTTGAATTTTGCGGTACGGATCGGGTACGGGTAACGGATAACGGGTACGGGTAACGGGTAACGGGTACGGGCAACCGGGTAAAGGGATACGGGTACGGGTAAAGGGGTACGGGTACGGGTAGGCGGGTATAGGGGTACGGGTAGGCGGGTACGGGTTGGCGGGTAGACGGGTACGGGTATAATGGGTTTATTTCAAAATAGGGGTGTCCGGTCCGTTTATTACCCGTACCCGTCTACCCGTCTACCCGTCTACCCGTTTGTACCCGGGCAACGGGTACGGGTACCACGGGTAACGGGTACGGGCCGGGCAAAACGGGCTCCACCCGTTAGGGGTTTAGCAAACCTCTAATTAGAAGAGAGATGGTGAAGGTCCTGTCGCTCTCCAATAAATGTTTCTCAGCTCCAACGTTACCCATGCTGCACTTATGGAGAAGGCCAACAACACCCCGATCAAAATATTTTCTAAGATTTGTGCATTATGAAATTTGAACATATTATAAAATTTTAGGAGGGTTTCAATAACTAATACTTTGCTTACCTCATCATGCTTCATGTTTTATATTTTCAATTTTTAAAGCTCAAATTGTCGATTTGAATAGCTCAACATGATATCTATTTTAACATATAATTGGTGATGAAATTTTATAATTTTTTTAAAATTTTTTACTATTTTTTAAAAATAGTAAAAAAAATTATAGTGTAATGAATATTATTTTGTATATAAATTAACTACCAAATTTTTTTTGTATTGTAATAAATTTTTTTTGGAGCAAGGTCCGAAGAGAAATTCCAGTTTTATATAGTTTAATCTTAAAAAAACTAAACTTTTAATTATACGGTGAGGTTTAATTAAACACTTGTAGAAAATAATTTATGTTTTTGCTTATAAATAAATTGCTTTCAATACAATTTCTGTAATATCTTCTTTCAAGTTTTCCTTCATGGATGTCCTTAAAGTACTAAAAATATTGATAAGAGTCATTTTTAAGAAGTTATAATTTTTCTGACTAATAAATAAAATATTCTAAGAATATGCATTATAAATATTTCACTCTTGATAGTGGATTGATTTTACCCCAGTCGGGTATACCCGCCAGTACCCGCCGCCCGGGCTACCCGTGCCGGAGCTCGGGTATGGGTCGGGTACTCGGGTACGGGCAAAAACCGGACCGGACCCGTTATTTTGGACCAATACCCGACCATACCCTACCCGAGTTTACCCGTACCCGACTAAACCCGTACCCGAGTACCCGTACCCGTATACCCGACCACTGTTCATGCCATTTCAAAATTCAAAATTTGTATTTTTTTCCCCCCAAAAAAATCAGAAAAAAACCAGAAAAAATCAGGAAAAACCAGAAAAAACCAGAAAAAATCAGAAAAACCAGAAAAAACCAGAAAAAAAACAGCAAAAAAAAAAAAAAAAATACCCGTACCCGCCCTACCCGTACCCGTACCCGCCTTACCCGTCAAGGGTACACGGGTAAGGGTATAGGACGGGTAGGGTATGGGTTTTGAAAATTATACCCGCCATATCCGTACCCGAATACCCTTGTACCCCGAGTATACCCGTACCCGAGACGGGTATACCCCGCCCGAGTTGCAAACCACTAACTCTTGAGAAAACTTTGAAGGTTTGATTCTTTTTTTGGATGACAAGTTTTCTTCAGAGACTTCTAGTTCTAATGGATGTGACAGAGATCCATTTCCTTGGATCCATATTTGGAGTACTCTCCTTTTATTTAAGTGCTTATATAGATGAACCAGGTGGTTACATTTTTAGGATAGCGGACTTCATTATCTGTTGCTTTTGAAGAGAGAGAGAGAGAAAAGGGGAAGAGGGTGGTACTCTATGTTGCATGGATACGGGTACGGGTATCGTGTCAGACACGACACGGGTACGGCGATACGGCAAATATCAAAAATAGAGGATACGACACGGCTATTATATATTATTTTAATTATATTATATAAAATAAATATCAAAAATTCTGAAGAAGTATTCAATATAAGTTATATATATAATAAGCTAATACATAATAACAACAAAGTTGTTCTATTTCAGTGGTAAAGGCGCAGCCTTGGTTCCCTCAAAACCTGTGTTCGAATCCAGCTGCAGTCCTCAATTTTGCTAATTTAGCTGCATCTCACGCAAAAATTGAAATGGACTCGGTCCACGCGCGGTTCACAGGACAAATCAGATGCTCCTGAGGCGTATCCCCTCCGTATCAGAAGCCGTGTCGGCAGGGTCAACCAGGTGTCGGAGACCGTATCAGACAGGTAGGGACACGCCAGCTGGCGTGTCTGATACGTATCGTACGCGTGTCA
This sequence comes from Carex rostrata, assembly GCF_964058835.1. Lineage (NCBI taxonomy): Eukaryota > Viridiplantae > Streptophyta > Magnoliopsida > Poales > Cyperaceae > Carex > Carex rostrata. The sequence goes on along the minus strand of NC_135944.1, from coordinate 5,105,002 downwards.
GAGGCGTGTCGGTGTCGGATACGTGTCGGACACGGGTACGATGGCTTCCTAGAAGTGTCAGGGTAACATAGGTGGTACTTCTATTATCAAGAATAGAAGCACATTTGAATGTGGACCTCTGAGAGTTAAAAAATAATGATAAAAGTAGATGAAATTACCCCTAACAATCAATATTCAATAGTGACCAGAAACGTGCTATTTATTCAATACTAAAAGAAGTGGATAGAAATAAACGTCTTTTAAGTATTTAACATTATCTTTTGAAAATTGGGTGCTTACTTTTATGAACAATTAATTGTGTAAAACTATAAGAGGAAAGCTAGCATTGTAATTATATGCTAAACAGAAAATTTGGCGTGCATAACTTCAAAATCTATCAAATTAGTTTCAAATGACGAATCTAAATCATTAAAATTGATACATTTTATACATAGAATTTTTTGAATTTTTTGAAATTTATTATTAGAAAGTAAAATAGTAAAAATATTGATATATACATATATTATTTTAATATATTCATTTTTCATTTTCGAATTTATTTTAGCATCTTTACTCAAATTATAAATAGTAAAGTCCGTGCACAAACATCCAAATAATGCACCACATGGGAGCAGGGCCACCTGCCTATCAATCATCTTTTAATTCCCACCCGCCCATTTATTGAATGAGGTTGTAAACGAGGTACGAAACATTAAATTCATAGTTTTGTTTGTTAGATCCATAATCCATTGGGTGAAAAACAAATATGTATTGGATGAACTGTAAGCCTGTAACAGAGAATTGCACGTGATATGTTGTATGTATGAATGTAAGCATGTATGTATAATTAATTGTGTGTGTGTGTTGCTTATGTTTCTGATGAATCAATTTATGTTGTATGTTGTATGTTCATGATGTATGTTGTATTATATTTTTTGTTCTAATTTTGGCTAGCAAATTAGGGGTCTAATCAATTATATAAATGGGAATTATGTTTAAAAAATAAACTTCTAGATTCGATTTGACGGATTAAAAAATTCGTGATTTCAGAATAATTCAAATATAATTCAAAAATAATCGGAAGTAGATCTTTAATAATTTTTGAAATCATCTATGTATAAAATCTAAATAATACAAAAAATTAAACCATGTTACACATCAAATCCCTCCAATTAGATCATGTATAATCAAAATTATATATTAATTTATTATTAAATTTTATCTCAAAGTACTAAAAGTGGCATACGGGCTTGGAAGAAAAAAAAAAACTCGAAGTCTCAATCACGTGGGATGCTGACAGCTTACTTTCCAGCAAGACGAGAAGCCAAAACCCAAAACGATATAAACTTTATTTCAAAACGATAGAAGTTTTTTCTTTATAGTTCCAGAACCATACTCTCCAACTCTCTCCATTCCATTTTCTCTTCCCTTCTGACCACTAGCTGCAGCTCTCGTTCTAAACAAAAATGGCGATGATACTTGATGCCTTCTTGTCGAAGTTTAGCGAACTTCTCATGCAAATGGTGCAGGAGGAGGTGGGCATGTTGTTGGGCATCCCTGGCCAGATTGAGAAGCTCGACGAGACCGTTCGTGACATCCAATGTGTCCTTGCTGATGCAGAGAGGAGGCAGAGCACGAGCAGTGCCATCGAGCGGTGGCTTATGAAGCTCAAGGATGTCATGTACGATGCCGATGAAGTCATTGACCTCTGTCTAATCAAGGCAAAGGAGGACCCTGCCACCTCCAGTTCCCGTTCCTCTTTGAATGCTCACTGTGGCTGCCATTTTCTGTCTTGCTTCCGTAACCCATCATTTGCTCATAAGATTGGTTCCAAAATCAAGGAGATCAATTTGAGGCTAGAGGAGATTGCCAAGAGTAAGGCTAATCTGGGTTTGGCCATCTTACCGGGGACTTTCGATCAGGGTAGCCGAGTGGACTCGGTCATGAGGCGCAAGACTGATCCCTCGATTGTGCTAGCTGATATTGCGGGGAAAAAGATTGAAGAAGATACTGAGCTTCTTGTGAACTGGCTGACCCAAGAAGAGAATGATGTGAACGAAAATGTCCGTGTTTATGGTATTGTTGGGATGGGAGGAATTGGGAAGACCACTCTCGCAAAAAGGATCTACAATGATCCGAAAATTCAGGAGGGATTCCAGTTAAAAATCTGGGTATGCATCTCAAAGGAGGTGAGAATAGTGGAAGTGTTTAAGTGTCTAATCCGAGGGGCACAAGGTGATCACGGTGCTGTGCATGTTCAGGAGAGATCAGAGCTGGTGCCTTTACTCGAGAGCCTCGTTCAGGGTAAAAAGTTTCTTTTTGTTCTTGATGATGTTTGGGAAGAGAGTCAAGCAGTTTTAAAAGACTGGTTGCGTGCTCCCATGAGTAGGGGAGCTCATGGGAGTAGGCTACTAGTCACTACTCGGGATGGAAATGTTGCGAATCGCATGGGAGCATCAAAATCACATCGAGTGAAGAAGCTCTCTGATGAGGATGGCTGGTCTCTCTTAGTAAAACAGGTAATGCCTTAGCCTTGCTACTTTGTTTAGATTATGATTTTAAGTATTGGGTCCTTAATTAAACAAACAATTAGATAGTGGATTAATTAACAAATCTAATATAATTTAATCCTATATAAACACTGGTCATCGATTCTGTTATTCTTCATATAAGATTTTTTTTTAATTGATGGACAAAATACGGTACATGACATAAACAGCCAAAATTTTATTAATAAGAAATTTAAAAAAAAAAAGAATATTGACAATAGTGAAAGGTTGAATTAGAATTTGAAATCTAAGAAAAACGTCATAATTTATAACGTCTAGCAGACGTTATCAATTATAACATTCTGATCAACGATATCTAATTAATTGCTAGTTAATGAAATAGAAAAAAACACAGGACGTCCTCCATAACGTGCAGATATCATTGGACGTAATGAAAAGTAGCGTTCTTCATAGATTTTGAATTTTCATAGAAATGTTCCTTATTATCGTTATTATTTTTTTATTTCTTATTTATAAAAAATCGGCATCAACATTACATTGTAATCCCCCCCCCCCCCCCCCCCCCCAGTTCGTTTGGCAAGCTCTACTAAAATAGTCCTCGAAGCTTTTCAATTTCCTAATTTTTAAAGATTAATTCAAATATTTTATTTATCAATTTTAAGTAAAAATTAATTCAATTTATTATATCTCGAGGTTTAAAGAAAACTAAATTATTTTTTTTGTATCTTAATAGCTATGTTGCATGTATACGGATATGGGTATCGTATCGGATACGAAACAAATACGGCAATACGATAATTTTCAAAAATTTAGGAGACAATAAGCTAATTATATATATATATATAGAGTAAGGCTTGGGTGCTATGGATAGCATAGAGGCCTCTATGCTACGGCTCAATATTCAAGTTTTCAAAATCCAAACGGTCGATCCGAACCGTTCATCTTATTCTCCATATTAATATCTGCTTGGAGACCAAATTTTACATTTTTGTGAATTTTTTTACTATTTATTAAGTATTTTACAAAATTGTTAATCCAACGGTGGCTATACAAAACAGTAAAACCGTTGGATGAGCGATTTTCAAAGTGGTTTAATAAATAGTAAAAAAATTCAGAAAATTATGAAATTTGGTCTCCAAGCAGATATTAATATGGAGAATAAGATGAACGGTTCGGATCGACCGTTTAGATTTTGAAAACTTGAATATTGAGCCGTAGCACGGGAGGCCACTATGCTATCCATAGCACCCCAGCCTAACTCTATATATATATATATATATATATATATATATATATATATATATATATATATTATTTATTTTATTTTATTTATATTATTAATTCAACACTTATATTATAATTAATTTAACATTTATATTATTAAGAAATACAACCACTAATAAAACTAAAAAAAAATAAGTAAAAAAAATTAAAAAAGAAAAGAAAAATGGAGAACAGGAGAAGAGATGAACCGAAGGAAGAAAAGAAAAAAAAAAAAAAAAAGAGGCTGCCCCACCGTACAACGGATATCTCAAGTTAAAATCAATTAGTTTAATGGGCTTTCTTTCCATGAAACAAGTAAATTACCCAGCGTCACTGTCCGGAATGGAGCAGCAGTTCCGATACTAGCGTGTCCTTAGTCCCACATTTGATACATAAATATATTTCAAACAACAAATACCAGATACGTTAAAGCGGTGGATCTGATAACCGCTCCGTTTAGAAACCTTTAAATATCGGGACGTACCGATACGTGCAGACTGTGACCGTATCATATTCTGATTACTGAGAAAATTTTAAATATATCTAATAAATTAGATTTATCTTAGTTTGAAGTTTTCTTTTTAAATAGGTATCATATATAGTTATACAGTTGCATGATTAAACCTTATTGGTAGTCTGGGTAGTATGACATAGGTGTTAGGGATATGATATTAACTTTAAAATTGATTGAATAGATTTCAAACGACTAATTTAAATCGTTCAAACTGATTTATTTTATTAGTGATGTGTTTATATGCAATTTTTTTTTTATAATTTTGAGTTATTTTAGTATCAAATCAAGCGGTAAAAATATTGAAAAATGGATGTATTGAAATTAATTTAAAAACTCACACATTTGACCGCTTGACTTGATACTAAATAAATTCGAAAAATTATAAATTTTGCATGTAAATGCACAACTAATAAAGTATATTGGTTTTAATGATTTGGATTTACCATTTGAAGTCGATTCGATAGATTTTAGAGTTGGTGTTACATAGACTGAAATTACACTAATGTTATACTAGCCAGACTCCTTATTGGTGGTCTCAACATTGCATGGATTTTAAGAAAATAAAAGAAATCATGCTATTCCTGCGTTACAAAAGAGAATATATGAAATTGAAAATAATTGCATTCTTTTAGATCAAGCAGCTATGTTTCAACTATGTTTTAAACTGATTTACTCTATTTCAAATCTAGTAAAACTAAATTCCAGTTTCAGTAATTCGCTCAGATCTTCATCTTGTTTTAAGAAAAAAATGGCAAGCAAGGGCCTATCTAAATAATTTAATTAAAAGGAAAAAAAGAAAATCCAGTTTCAGCCATTGTCGACTGCAGTAGTTGTACTAAATTTATTAGTCTCTATTAGCATAAGCTGTTTACTTAGTTTAGTTTTTACCAATACTGTTCATTTACTTTCTAGTTTTAATTTATCTAGGACTAGGTTTAATATCTTAGCTGCAATTTAAATTTGTCTTTTCTATCCAGTATGTAATGAACTGTTATTAAATGCATGCCTACGGGTCTCCAATAAAAAAAAAAGCATAAGCTGTTTAATAGGACAGAATACCGACCTTTTTGTTTCACGTGTTAAATTCATTTTTAGATGGTTACACTGCTTTTGAAAATAATATATCCAAAATTAAGTTGGTTGCACTGATTTCTATCCTCATTTTTTTTTCATTTCTTTGAAAAATAGTTTTTGTTATCTATCAATGTGTCATTTGGTTTAAAGGTCTTAAGTTTCTAAGACACTTGACATATATCTGACAGGTATTTCAAAATGAGAAGGAGAGTGAGATTGAAGAATTTAAGCAAATTGGGTTACAACTAGTTGAAAAATGTGATGGTTTGCCTCTTGCTATTAAAAGCATAGGTGGTGTGCTTTACATGAAGCCCAAAACAAAAGGCGAGTGGCAAGCAGTATTGAGAAGCGATGTTTGGTCCAAGGATGGACTGCCAAAAGATGTCCATCGAGCGTTGTACTTGAGCTACGAGGACCTTTCATCACCTCTGAAGCAGTGCTTCATCTTTTGCTCCCTCTTTCCTGAAGATTTTTTCTACAGGAAATCATATATAATTTATATGTGGCTAGCAGAAGGATTTTTGCCAAATAAGAGAGACTTTTGGAATTTGGGGACAGGGCACTATACGGAGTTAGTGCTACGGAATCTTTTGGAAGAGATTGGCACAAATCAATATGGTGAAAAATCTCTTAAAATGCATGACCTTTTGTGGTCTTTCGCCCGCCATTTAGGAAAAAATGAGAATTGTGTATTACGAGAGGCAAGTGATGTGAAAACAGAGGGTTCACAGAAAATACGAAGGTTATCAATAGAAGGAAATGAGGTGAACTCTAGAGTAATTAGAAAAGAAAAAGGGTTGAGAACATTATTATTGCATCATAGTAAACCTGAAATTGGACTTGATGATTTGTGTAAAGCCTTGTCAAACCTCCGCATCTTAGATCTGAGTGAGTCCAATTTCTCAATACTACCAAATTCTTTATGTGACCTCGTGCATTTGAGATACTTAGATGTCAAAAGATCAGAGGTAACAGAACTTCCGAATTCCATTGGAAACTTCAAATATCTAGTATATTTAAATCTTTCATTTTGCTCAAATTTATCACATGTCCCTCAAAATATCATCAATCTACAAGAACTGAAATTTCTCGATATTACGGAATCAAGGATCGAGAAAATCCCTGCAGGCTTGAAAAAACTAGACAAGCTCATTGAACTACACGGATTCAAGCCATATAGGAACAACTTGGAGGGCTTCAGTAGCCTTGATGAGTTAGAAACTCTATCAAATCTAATTATTCTTAGTTTAGAGTGTTTGGAGGAAGTATCTGGTATGAACCTAGCAAAACAAGCAAACCTTTTGAGCAAGGATCAGTTGCGAGACCTAACCCTAGAGTACACTGATTTAAGTTCGGAAGAACAACTTTCCCAAACCAATGAGAAGAAGATGACAACCGAGAATGTTTTAAATGAGCTTTGTCCTCCACTTTATGTAGAATCTGTTACAATTCTAAATTACTTCGGTACTCATCTTCCTAATTGGCTGAATTCTGGGGCATACCTTCCAAACTTGAAAGATCTATGGATCAATAATTGTGCCTGCTTTGAGGAGGTTGCATCATTAGGCCTACTCCCTAATTTGGAGTTTCTCGGGGTTTCTGATGCCAATTCAGTTGTGAATATAGGAGAAGAGTTCTTGTTGGGGAGTATTCAAAGCAGAGATACAACAACGAGTTGTTCTGTCAAGCCCGCATTTCCCAAATTGAGGAAACTATGTTTTTTCTTTATGCACAATTGGAAAGAGTGGCAGTGGAATAAGGAACAACCAGCCATGCCCAACCTGAAAATTTTAGCTATTCTAGATTGTCCCCATTTGAGATCTCTTCCGGAGGGTCTTTCCCACCATGCTACTTCCTTGGAGTCCCTACATATTAGATATTGTGACAATCTAATAACTGTGGGTAACCTTAAAGTACAGACGATGGAATTGTGGAAATCTGAAATGGAAACCCTCCCAGAATACTTGACCACAATAATGGTACAGAAGCTAGAGATCAACCGTTGTACTGAGAGGTTGCTGTCAAAGATTGTAAGCCAAGAAGAAACTGGTTCTGAGAGGATCAAATTCAAGCACATTCCCAAGGTGACTATCAATGGGGCGAAAACATTCCTATCAGGCACACTAGTTGATTCTGATCACAGCTAAGGTCATAAACCAAGGATATACTCTGATGCTGTGTAATTATAATTTTTCCGTGTTTAGTTTTTACTTTTTATTATGACTTTTGTGAAGCAAACATTGTTTATTTGATAATCAACGATCTTTTTCTTTTAAAGTGTAGGTATCAAATTACATGCAGCAATCGAATGCCTGGATCACTAGCTAGGCTTGGAACAGAAAGATGCAAACACATTTGCAACGTGGGTATGCTGGAATTGTATTTGTAGTTTTATTTTTTATCGTAAGATCTTCACAATGTAACCAAGAATTTTGATTTTTCTTTCCACATTAAATGCAGCATATAGATTATTTAAAGTATGATAATTGCAACAACAACTGTACAGAGCCAACAAAGAGGTAATTTACATTTCTGCCCTCCCTTTTCATTTAGTATTACATTCAAGCACCTCAATTAGGGCTGTTAATGATTAAAGTTCGGCTCGGCTCAATGAAAGAAGCAAAATGATTCGACTCAAACTCGACTCGAGCTCGGCTCATGTAAACACTTGGTTAGACTCGTGAGTTCGCGAGCTGGCTCATATTTTTACTTATTTGCACTTTCCATTAAGCAAGCATTTGTTATGAACAATAAAGCAATTGTTTTGACTTTTGAGGGGTTAATGCAAGCCTATTACTCAATTTTTTTATATGGATAAATTTCAATTTTTTGTGTGGATAAATTTCAAAGTTATTTCAAATTTCAATTTTATTTTCAAATTCCAAATTTTTTTTCAAAATTTCAAATTGTTTTCAAATTTCAATTTTTTTTTTTCAAATTTCAAAGTTTTTCCAAATTTCAATTATTTTTTCAAATTTCAAAGTTTTTTCAAAATTCAAAATTTTGAAATTTGAACAAAAAATTGAAATATTAAATATTTTGATATTTTAAATTTGAAAAATTTTGAAATTTTAAATTTAAAAAAAATTGAAATTTGAAAAAAATTGAAATTTGAAAAAAAAATTGAATTTGAAAAAAAATTGAAATTTGAAAAAACTTTGAAATTTGAAATTTATCCGCATAAAAAAAAAATGAAATTGAATTTTGAAATTTATCTGCATAAAAAAAATTAAGCAATAGGCTTGTATTAACCCCTCAAAAGTCAAAACAATTGCTCGATTGCTCATAAAAAATGTTTGCTTAATGGAAAGTGCAAATAAGTAAAAAATATGAGCCGGCTCGCGAGCCGACTCACAACCTCGCGAGTCGAGGTAAGTCTTTACATGAGCTGAGCTAAGCCGAGTTTTTTCTTTCTAAAGTGAGTCGAATCGAGACCGATTCGTTATGAAATATTGAGCCACTGAACTCACCGATTCACAAACCGGCTCAACTCATTAGCAGCCCTAACCTGAATAATGGATGTAGCTATTGTAACAGTCATGATCAGTAATGCACAAGTTTACTACCACAAAGCATGATACAAAACCTCCAAATTTAAATTTGTCTTATTTTATTTATTTATTTTGTTTTGTTTTTATAACAGTCCATCTAACTTGTTTTTGGAATTTGGATTATGTCCAAATCGACTTGAATACATGATCAGTTTCACCACCAATTATAAGTACAAGGTCAAGTCAGAGATGATGTGATAGCAAGAAAAAGCTTATTCATGCCAATACTCTTTTTGTTCAGGTAAATTAATTCCTCATCTGGCATGGTCTAACTAGCTTACCTTTATATTAATGAGCATATATCTGATTCATATTTTATCTACTTTTATATAAATTTAATGTGGAGAGACGAGTGTAGCGGGTACAGATTCAAATTTTAGTACCTATTGCTTTAGCTTATAAATACAAAAAGAACCTATGCAAATGATTTAGTTCCATAACAGTATGGTACTGAACTGGGTGTTTGAGTAGCATATTCTTGTCTGTTATTGGCCCCCTGTTTCATCAACTATGAAAGAAGTATGAACTATTTCTGGCCAGCTATCTCAAATAGGACCATATCATAATTATCTGATTCATAGCATGCATACAATATTTCTGGAAGCAGTCATAGCGGTTTAGTTTTTTGTGCATTATTCTGGTTTTATAATTAACCAACTGATCATAAACATTCAATACAAAACTGAGAGATATATAGGTGTATTGCAACACTTAAATGATGATTTTTCAATAGGTTTATCTAAGCAATATTTTTTGGTTAATTTGAGCATTTTGTGCACATATACAAATATCAGTACTAAACAGCTGATTTATGTTTTCTGTTTGTGCTTTATAGATTTAGCAACTGAAGGTGCCAATGTTGAAATCTGCAAAAGAACAATATTGACGGTAAAATAATTCATTTGGAAAGGATTATTTGTTCAGGAAGGAAAATCATTCCTTGTTATCAAATAGAACTGCTGAATCTTTTTCATTTTTTTTATTCTTTTCACTAAATAAATCCGATGTAATTAATATTTCCAAAAAAAGTTATATTTTATTTTGCATATTATGATGATTATGATTAATTGGACTAAATTGACAATTTGAATATTTTGCATATTATGATGATTATGATTAATTGTTATATTTCAAAAATAATGAATTATTTTTTTAACGGTTATCAAAACAATATTAAGTTAACTCCTTGTTAATAAATTATCAATTTTTTAACGGTTGTCCGGATCTAAACTCCTTAACTCGTTAATAAATTATAAATTTAAATCAAAACAATATTTAAAAATAATGCATCCAAACACCTCCAAAGCATTCAATTCAGACAAAGATATTTCCAAATATCAATTTGCACAATTACTGTGAGTAATATCATAATTATTTTGAATTGGAAGCATTTGCAGGTGCCAAAAATACAACAATGGGATTTCTATAAAATAGAGGGGCATATATAAAAAGTTTCTGAAATGAAATAATCGGGTTAAGTACAAATCCATGCTTCCTATGAAACAAATTTGAACCTTATTTGCTCCTAAATGAGAATCAGTGGGAGTTAAAAAGAAAGAAAATCAAAACAGAATGAGAAAAATAAAATTGTTGTCAATCTCTACAGTGTCAAAGATGAATACCAAATAAAAGAGACCTTCATACCTTTACCTTAACAATAAATCAGGAAAACCATTTTCACAGAGAATTTTTATTTATAGAAATTATTATTAAATAATAAAGAAAAACAAAAATAATGTTTTTCGATGGCAAAGAGGGATCCGGAAAAAAAAATCTGATCCAAACTTTGAAGTCCGAAATATTTTTTTTGGATCCAAAGTGTTTTCTATTTTAGAAAAAAATTCACCCTCTCTTTTTATTTCAAAAAATCCTCAACTGATGTTTCAGAAGAAAATCTTATCGTGCATGTTGGACTAAACAAGATTAAGGCTCCTTAAGGTTTTTTTAGCTCTTAATCCATGTTAATCTTTCTGAACAGTAGCTCCTGTTGCAAGATTAAATTTCCTCCTTAGCACAACGCCTTAATCCAGAGGACCCCCTTCCTTAAGATTTTGGACTCCAAATTGCTTCCTTAAGACCAAAAAGTGTATATTTATTTTACAACTATGCCCTCACTAGCTGACCTCCTTAAGGTCATTTGTATTTTTAATTCATTTTCTGTCATCTTCTTTGTCTAGAGTGGGAACGCATCCCTAGGCGCGGGAAAGAAAAATCTTGATTTCTCCGGCGTAAATTGATAGCTCTCCGACGAATAATTTCTAAATCCGACACCGCACAGCTATTCTTCTCGACGTGCTCTCTCCATTGACACCCATCTTGTTAAATCTGCAAAATAAGGGTAAAATAGGAATCAATATTAAGTTAATGTTAAATATGATGTATTGGGTAAATACGTGAATTTTTATAATTTTAAAGGATAAATATGTAATTATCAATTTTGGAGGGAAAAATACGTAATATTGAAAATTTTGAGGGGATATATGAAATTCTCCCTAATAAAAATAGCTGGTTTAGAAAAAAATTCAATTACAGAAATGTAATTCTAGCACGAGTACATTTCTAGCACGAGCCTTGTAAGCATAAAAAAAAAATTACATTTAGTTCTTTTTCCATTTTATAATAAATTTGTGTCTTTAATTTATAAATGCATTATACTATGGCAAACAATGAATCAACTACTGTTATCAATAATGTTATATAACAATCTAGGATGAGGGTATATTGATCTTTGTCTCTTATTACATAATAAAATAGACTTTTTCTATACATAATTCTTCTTTTATCTTAATCTTTTCCTTGCCGAACATGAACTCCTTAACGCTCCTTAAGCTCTTAATTCTTCACCCCTTAATCCATGTTGCCGAACGGGACCGATCACTCTTTATGTTTCAAAAAAACACCCAGACACTCTTTCAGGAAAAGGAAAGACACTTTGAATTGGAATAAAAAATATATTCCAAAGTTCGGATCCGAATTTTTTTAATCCATCTATATCATAAAAAAAAAACCCAGCACTCTTATTGTTTTCCTTTATTATTTATAATAATGTCTATAATAAAAAATTGTCTTTTTCACACCATCTACAATCACACACTTTGCAAAAACATTATAACATCACTCTGATGAAATCTAGGTTTAGTGTGTTTCTAGCTAGTGTATTAATGGTCGGGTGGGTACGGGTACCCCGGGTATACCCGGGCACGGGTACGGGTACGTCTCGGGTACGGGTATGTCGGGTATTTTTTCAAAAACCATATCCTACCCGTCCTATACCCGTACCTGTGTACCCTTGACGGGTAGGGCGGTCCGGGTACGGGTATTTTTTTTTTTTTTGCTGTTTTTTTCTGGTTTTTTTGTTTTCATTTTTTTTTCCGTTTTTTTCCTGTTATTTTTTTTTTGTTATTTTTTTTTTACTTTAAAACAATAAAATATAAATATAAATATAAATAACAAAACAGAAATTAAAACAGAAATTACAAAACAGAAATTAAAAACATAATTTAAAAAACAGAAATAAAAACAGAATTTTAAAAACAGAAATTAAAAAACAGAAATTAAAACACAGAAATTAAAAAATAGAAATTAAAAAACAGAAATAAAAACAGAATTTTAAAAACAGAAATTAAAAAACAGAAATTAAAAAACAGAAATAAAAACAGAATTTTAAAAACAGAAATTAAAAAACAGAATTTTAAAAACAGAAATTAAATTGAATTTGGGGGGAAATTTGAATTTGGGGTTTGAATTATTGGGTCAGGTATAAGGGTACGGGTACGGGTAAGGGTAGACGGGTACCCGGGTAGGGTAAAGTCGGGTACGGGTAAGGTCGGTTACGGGTATGGTCGGGTAGGGTATGGTCGGGTATTTGTCCAAAAAAACCGGTCCGGTCCGTTTTTTGCCCGTACCCGCGTGCCCGAGTACCCGACCGAGCCCGGGTACCCCGGGTGGCGGGCACGGGCAGGTAGGGTAGGGTATACCCTTAACGGGTATAATTAATACTCTAGTTTCTAGCAATAAGAAACAACCACAACATTACTACCAACAACACAACTGACGAGGTGATGCTGTGTTCAACTTCTCTCGGAATCCTTCTGCCTCCTCTTGCCGCTTCAACTAAAAGCAAAGCGAGGGTCCCACCGTCCAGAGCAGGCAAAGGAAGGAGATTGATTGCAGCCAAGTTCAGGTTGATTATTGCTGCAAATTGCAATAAAAACTTCAACACTTGATTTTGCTACCTCAGCACCAACAGCTATAATTGCTGCTGGTCCTGAAACCTTCTCAGCTGACTGAAAAAAGAAATGATTAAATACCAGAGTTAAAAAGAAAAGAACTAACATAATGTTCTTCTTTGTTCAAAATAGATACAATAAAACCAGCAAGTTCATTATTAATAAGTTAAAACCAAACAACATATTGGTTTAGATGTTGGGTTAGTGAAAATAGTTCATCCTTGTTACAAGTAGTTAAAGAGTGACTCTATGGTACTATGTATAGTGCGGATTGGTCCGTACTATGGATCAATATCTTTGCCTTCAAAGTTCAAATAGTCGATCTGAACCGTTCAACATGATTTTCCTATGAAAATTTACTAACAAACTAAATTTTAGATTTTCAAAAAATATTTACTATTCTTTTAGATAGGTATAAAATCACTACTTTTGAATGGTCTAAAATTTATAGATCAAGTGATATTCTACCTGTCTAAAAATATAGTAAAAAAGTTCTAAAAAATGTGAAATTTGATCAACAAGTACATTTTCATATGGAGATTATGTTGAACATTTCAGATTGATTGTATGAAGTTTCAAAATAGAGATATTGATCCATAGTACGGAGCAATATGCGCTATGCATAGTACCATAGCCTCACTCGCAAATTAGATACAATATTTAACAATCCAATATTTTTGAGTGTAGATATTACTGTTTTATTGGTTTAATGGAAACATTTATTCAATTAAATGTACAAAAATTTGCCCTTCATCTCCAATGAAAACAATAACCCATTACATAAATAAAACCAAACAATATATTTGTTTAGATGTTGGATCAGTGAAAATAGTTCATCCTAATTATCAAGAAGTTAATTCAGTTTTAATAAACTAAAGTTAGTCTTACAAAGTTTGTTGTCTATAAATGTCAGGTGCAATTGAATATATAAATGTCAGTAACCCAATTTTTTAGTTTAGATCCGGACCATCCGATTCGAATCCGGACCATCCGATTCGAATCCAGGCCAATCCAGTCCGAGGTGGAGAGCACGGGGCCCCTTTATCTGACGGCCCGATTCAAATTTGACAATTCGGATCTAAACTAAAAAATTGGGTTACTTTAGGGGATCCGAACTCACAGTTAAGGGGGTCATTTCCAAATACAACATTTAATTAAAAACTGTTGATAAACTTAAAAAGTTACCTGAGAAAAAGTTCAAATAGGTCTGTTTAAGCCCTTCAAAAACCGATGCTGTCAGTAAAACAAACTCTTTGGTGGCAAAAGATGTTGCCTCGGCCAGATTAGTTGCTTTCAGCCTTGTAACACAAAAATTAGGCAATAACTGTACCCCAATCCGGCCCGTACCATCCCGGCTCAAATCAGGGGTGATTTCAAGCGGGTCCGACAACCCGCTCCGTTTGACTTTTACATTGATGGATTTTTCAGTGTTGGATTTAATTACGATGACCAGATCAGAGACAGAAGGAGAAGAAAGTACAATGTCACCAGCAAGGAGGCCTGAGCGGGCCCCAGCTGAACCTGGTCTGACATCTGGCACCAGTACACCTGGAAGAGGTTTCTATATCATAAGATATATTCATTATATTCTTTAAAAGAACTATAATGAACTGGAAATAACAATGTATTTAATAATAAAACCAAATCAGGAAGTAACAAGGCTAGTGTCGAAGTCTCAGGAATTAGTCATGTATCAGTTAGATCATTACTGGTACATTACATTTAGTTGCTTGCAACTGGTAATGAAACTTAAACCAAGTTGTTGAAACCCTAATTAGTTTCACTTGTTACTTTGTTTAAAAAGAAGATTATACAAATGGGGGTCTGTTTATATTTAAACAGATATTAGAAATAGCATAGCTATTATTACTTGAGAACCTTGTTTAACTAGTACTGTTGACCAAACCACTAAATCTATTGCTCATTAACCATTCAGGCTTCCGTCCCAGGACATTATGTACCAGTCTAGTGGTACTAGTAAGGATTTTAGACTTGATATATCTCGGTAGTAAACTATTTAATTTCTCTATTTCACTAAAAGGATCAGGTACGATAACAATCTAGTAGCCCCTTGGTTGTTTAAATCCTAGGTTTGTGAAACTGGTACTGAGCTTGAACCAAATTCAAGTGGTACAGGTGGGAGATTACTCAGTAAAGAAGGATGGTACGGAGAAGTACCAGTACTAGTACCAGACAGGTGGTACGCGGAGAGTTGAGGTAAAGCAGGTCTATTTTCATCAAATTTATTTTCAAATTCAAGTAGTACCTAGAAGAGAACCCATCTCAAATTTCAATTTGACCAAAATAGACCTAATTTTGAAATTTATTTTTACTTCTAAATGACAAAGTAGCACTTATTAGGTATTCAAATTTCATCAAAGGGTACTGATATAGAGCAGCATGTATTAACCAAATTTAATCAAAGTGGACTAATTAGGTAAATTTAATGAACCAGTAAGAGAGATGTTATACCTGAACCGGGAGACCAGTGTTGAGAGATTGTTTGGAGATCAAAATGCTTGAATTTTTTTTATTTTTTTTAATTCTTGGCAGAGACTGTAAAGGTTAAATGCTTAAAATTTATAGCTTAGCAGAAGGAGAGGGGCTTTGCCTTTTTGGGATGCTCTTTTGTTCCTTCTTTTATTTTTTTTTGGGTTAATTTGGGCCTGGTTTTTTGGGCCTTGTCTTAAAATTAAGCAATATCACAACTAAACAATATCCACCATACAATCTCAATCATATCAGAAAAAAAAAAAATATATATATATATATATATATATATATATATATATATTTACAAAACAGACCATAATTTGTCAAATCCCAAAACTGCATTTTTCAACTATTCATTATTCATTACCACTAATACAGCACCTAAATGAATTAACAAAACTACTCATCTACTCCAACTGCATCAAGCCAAGTAACAACCTGCTCGATACCGGGTCTCGATCTCGGGTCCGAGTTTATACACCTACATGCAATTTCAAGTACACTCATAAGTTCTTTCTCATACAACTTTCCCCAAATCAAACTATCAAAAACCACCTCTTCATTTTTCTCCTTTCTCATTTGACAAACCCATGATACCAAATCCCTACTTCCTTTTGCCCGGCAAATATCAACGGGTCGACGACCCGTTAACAGCTCCAGTAACACAACCCCAAAACTAAACACGTCACCTTTTAAGGTTGCCATTAATGCTTGACTATACTCAGGTGGTATATATCCCAAAGTACCAACCAAATCGGTTGTCACATGAGTTGCATACGGGTTCATAAACCTAGACAACCCAAAATCCGCTAAATGTGCCTCAAACTTTTCGCCTAATAAAATGTTACTTGATTTAACATCACGGTGCACTATAGTCGGATCACAAGATTTATGCAAATAGGATAACCCTCTAGCTGAACCCTGTGCAATTTTGAGTCTAAGTGGCCATTTGAGGTGGGACCCACCGTCAGGTTTCTCATGCAACCAATAGTCAAGGCTGACATTCTCCATGTAAGAATAGATTAGCAACCGATCCGATCCATATTTGCAATACCCTTTGAGAGACTAAATTCGGGTGTTGAGCTCTAGAAAGGGTCTCGACTTCTGCACGGAACTCTCTTTCCATCTGACTGCAATCGCCTGAAAGTCGTTTTACAGCAACTTTAGACCCGTCATGTAAATATGCCTTGTATACTAACCCGACCCACAGCAACCAATTATGTTTGCTTGCTCAAAATTGTTGGTAGATTTTAAAAGGTCATGTATGGTAATGTCTTTTGTGTCAGAGTTTTGGAAGAAGATAACGGGTTTTGAATCTGGGTCAGGTGAATCAGCAGACCCGGTATCTGTTTCATGCAAATTCAGCTGATTACTTCGTCTTTTCTTGACAAGTGTAAAAGAACAAATGTTAAAATAAGTACAATACCAACAGCTAAGCAGACCCGGTAATAACTTGGATGATTTTTGGAAAGTACTTCTCTGGTAAGTCTTGGGAACCTTAATATTTTTCAATTCTCCAAGTAAATTTTATTTTATTATTCCTTTTGCAAATGATATTTTGATTGTTGAAGTGACCAACAATCCAAAATCATCCACGTTACTACTGACATGCACAAAAACTATTTTTTGTTTTTGTTTTTGATAAATATATATTTTGTAAAAAATAAAAAAAAGTTGGGGTCTCATATTGGTTATGTGAACCTCAGTCTGAGGCTGCATAATGCCTGTGCGGACTCTAATATTTGAGCCCACATAATTCCATTATGCGGTCTGGATATTTGTGGCCCTTTGACACACCTAAGGTGTTCGATGAAATGCACACCTTCATCCAGATTAGGTAATTACAAGTGAGGATCCTATCCGCCACATTAAACCTAGAGTAGAACCCGAGTTTTTTTCAGCTCATCTAGATTTTAGTGAGCTTACTCTTTGAAATCTATAGAATTGATTTTAAACGACAAATTCAAACAGTTTAAACTGATCTACCACATTAATGATGCATTTATATACATATCAAAGTTATATATTTTAGAGTTAATTTACTATAGAGTCAAATGACAAAAACAATAAAAAATAAATATAATAAATTAACTTATAAACCTTAACTTCTTTGTTTTTAACCGCTTGACTTTATACTAAACTAATTTGAAAGATTATAAATATGACATGTAAATGCATTACTCGTGAAGTATATCAGTTTTAACAGTTTGAGTTTGTCATTTGAATTATTCTCATATGTTTTGGAGTTGAACTCTCCAAATATCTGTGAGATCGATTAACAACAAATCTTGTTCTACTCTTAAACCTGTACGCAGGGGCAAATCTATCTATGAGGTGGGTGTGGTTAAAATTTTAATCATGTATTTTGATATTTTATTAATATTTGTTATTCTAAATTTTTTATAGAGTTTAGCTGCTTCATAGAATGGTAATGTGTGCTGTATTTAGAATTTAAATATATTGGTTAAATTTGACATTTTATATTTAATTTTGCCTCCTTATTAAATTTTTCTAATTTGTTCCTGTATGTGGCAACACCAATAATTGTCCTTTTGCAAAAATGTTGAACTACCTTCCTCTCGTATTGAGTGTTGACTCTTAAGTCGAGTAGCACTAGGATATTCCCAAGTTCACCAACCTTTTTTGTGAACTCTAATTCTAAAATATATTAAATTGACTTTAAACAAGAAGATGTATAAAGTAAAGCGGTCAAAAAGAAGGTTTATAAATTTATTTTAAATATATTTTATTTTTCTGAATGTTTTTTTATCACTTGATTCTTTACAAAATTAATTTGTAAATTTAGAATTGTTACATGTAGATGCATCACTCGTAAAATAGACAGGTTAAATACGGTTCGGATTTCTCATTTAAATACAGGTTAATTACATCAGCGGGATCTCCCAATATATCCATTTGCTGAATAATTTATCATTTCGAAATTTGTGCCTATTTTGATGTGAACCAAGTATAAGGCTAAAGAGGGGCTCATGTATTGATTTTGATCATATTAGTTGGTTCTCACTAATATATATATATATAGAGTAAGGCTTGGGTGCTATATGGATAGCATAGAGGGCCACCGTGCTACAGCTCAATATTTGAGTTTTCAAAATCCAAACGGTCAATCCGAACCGTTCATCTTGTTCTCCATATTAATATGTGTTTGGAGACCAAATTGTACATTTTTTGAAAAAAATTTACTATTTTTTTAGATAGGTAGAAAAATCAAATATCTTAATGGTGCAGAATTTTTTAGATTAAGTGATTTTCTACCTAGCTAAACAAATAGTAAAAAAAATTTCAAAAAATATAAAATTTGGTCTCCAAACACATATTAATATGGAGAACAAGATGAATGGTTCGGATCGACCGTTTGGATTTTGAAAACTCGAATATTGAGCCATAGCACGGTGGCCCTCTATGCTATCCATAGCATCCAAGCCTTACTCTATATATATATGTGTGTGTGTGTCATGATGCATATGCAGTTCGAGGAGCACAATATTTATGAAATGCAAATATATTAACTTGTTTACTTATTTATTTGAGATTTCACAAAAAGAGTTTGGCATAGTTTAGAGACTTTCCGGTTTATATCTAGTTTAGGGACTTTGAGGTCCTATTTGGATTTAATTTGGACTTGAAAACATGGATTTAGTTTAAAGACTTTGCGGTCTTATTTAATTAGACATGAATCTAATTTAAGTTTTATAAGATTTCAATGGGGCTTAATGTTACGTTATGAAATTTTTACAATTAAATTCGAATGATTTAAAAGAAAGAATCGATAAATCATGTTAATAAAATGGAAGTTTAAACCTTAATTAAGGTTCCCCTAAATAAGTAAG
The DNA here is from genome assembly GCF_964058835.1 of Carex rostrata. Classification (NCBI taxonomy): domain Eukaryota; kingdom Viridiplantae; phylum Streptophyta; class Magnoliopsida; order Poales; family Cyperaceae; genus Carex; species Carex rostrata. The sequence continues at coordinate 5,085,538 of NC_135944.1, read as the reverse complement.
TTAATTGTGAATTGAAACCGCGTCGAAATTTCGAGATTTCGGAATTTTATAGCCCCAGTGCGGATTAGGTTGACCGCAGTGCGGGTGGAAGCCATCCGCAGTGGCTCAGGCTTTTTCTGGAATTTTTGCCAAAAAAATGACTAAGTAGTGAGTGCGGGTGAGGGATCCGCAGTGCGGATGAGTTTAGCCGCACTCATGAATTTCTGTATTGCACTGAATTTTCCTGAAATCGGCTAAGTAGTGAGTGCGGACGAGGGTGAACCGCAGTGCGGATCAGGTTCATCCGCAGTAGGCTCAGACTTTTCCTGGATTTGGCTGACAACCGACTAAGTCTCGAGTGCGGATTAGGTAACCCGCAGTGCGGATTGGCTAATCCGCATTCAGGGTAATTTTAACCCTAAAACCCAAATTAAACCTTCTCTCTCTCTCTCTCTTCCACCATTCCCCATTTCTAAGTGAAATTCGTCCAAGAGAGAAGGAAAAGATCCCGTGAGTTTCCGTTTCGTTCAGACTCCCGATTGTTGCGAGAAATCGAGTTTGGAACCGAGAAAGCAGCCGAGAATCTCTCAGAACCCTTCTATTTGGTATTTCTTTCTCTCCTTTTTACTTTCGAAACCTCGAATTTTCTCGATTTCTCGGATTCTCATTTTAAACCCGAGATTTGTGCTCGAATTGCTCGAGGACTAGTTCCTCTACACTTCTTACTAGTTTGTTTGTCAATCTTTTTCCCGATTTCTTCCGATTTGTGAAATCTGATTTCTAGGGTTTCGTGCCAAAATTGAAAGTTGGCATAATCGTGATTTGATTTGTTTAACCCGACCAATTAGACTTGTAATCGGTAGGGTTGCCTCCTGATCGTGAATTTTTAGAACATTTAACGGCTGATTTGAGGTTTTGACCAAATTAGGGTTAACCAAACGGTGAATCGAATTGATCCGAGAACCAAAGTAGTGAAACGGTGATTGATGGTTACCAAATTGAAATAGTATAAGGCTAGAGGGCCTAGATGGAATTGTGTACCGTTATGTGAGATTTTGGTAAGAAAGAAAGAACCGAAAAGAATCGATACCAAAACATAAGAATTGATTTAGGACTGTACAAACCCTAAGTAAACGTATGGACCACTGAATCCAAATTAAACCAAGTATACGTATAATATAGGTGTAGGCTCGGTCGAGCAAGAACTTGCGAGACAATACGAGACGTCCGATCCTTAAATTAAGCGGTACGCTCGTCATACTAAGGTGCGGGATTCTTGGACTTGTTTGATACTTTATTTTCAGGAATTAAACTGTGTATTCGTTTGTCATGTTGAATATCATTGATTGCATCTCAATTGTGTAAAGCATTTGCATAGCCCAATCAAATTAAACTCGAATTGATATGACTTGAGTGATTTTTGCATGCTGGTATGGTTGTAGGTTGTGTCGATCTATTATGATCTGATTTGATTGAAAGTCACCACGATTGATTTGATTTGATTGATATGTGTGTGAATGGATTTACGAAGTTAAGCACTTGGATCCAATTAATTTGCCAAGTCGGGCTGTATGCTGACTTGGATTCCCAGGATCCTAAATGGCCTTAGGTGAACGGCCCTCGATATTCCCAGTACCGGTTGGGACGAGGGAGGGTGATCATGTTATGAGATGTGTGATTGGAAATCGTGGGTGACTTGTGTAACGTCTGTGGCATTTTCCGACGTGTTAATGCATTTGAATGGTCGATTGAATATGACGAATATTGGAAACGATTCTAAAGTGGATTTTCTTTACATGATTTGAACCAGACCTTAATAAACTGTTAAGCCAAGCGGTTGCAGATGGGTGTCAGATAAAGGGTCCAGCGGTTGGCCATCTGTAGGTGTCAGTAACCCTACAGATGTGGGTTTGATAAAGGTTCAGCTCGAAAGAACATCTGTAATTGCTACAAGTCCTACTGAACTGAGTTAGGAATCGAGTTAAGCCAAAATATATGTTGTGTTTGAGATTCATCTTGGAAATTCCGTAAACTGTGTTTCAGGTTGATTTACTGTTGTCGAGTAGTGGCATTCTGTTATTTATGTTTTCTTATATAACTGTTTGCATTGTTGTTGTTTGGGTTTCATTATTGAATATAGAGTTTGATTGCAAGTCCAATAGTCTGAACTGTGGCAAATTCGCACTGAGAATTTATTCTCACCCCCACCTTCCCCGTTATTTTACAGGTATTGGTGCGACTGATTCCGGAGAGGCACGAGAGTAGTAGGCCTTAGCAGCTTACCAGTATATGACCCTAGATATCTTTTGTTGTATAGATTTAGGGTAGGCCTCGTGGTTGGTATCCGGATGAGATACTTTTGTTGTATTATATGCTGACCAGACTGTGTACTCTGATATATATATTAGAAACTTGTTTGAATTGCTTGTTGTTTGGTCCGAAATGTGAGTAGCCTTGTAAGCATACACGGCGTGGTATGCTTACGGCGGGGGACTGTTACGACCCGTGGCCGCGGGGTGTGACACTTAATCAGAGGTAATTTGGATATTTTAGGCTTTGGCTTGAACCGAATTTGATTCGGGACTTATTGAGTTTAATTGAGTTTATTACTTGAAGCTTATTTAAGTTTTGTTTTTCATTTAAATTTATAAATGGATTTTATTTAGGTTTATTAAAGATTTTAAATTTGGTTAGAACAATTTGGCTTTTATTTATATTTAATTTGATTAATAGGAATTTATAATTATTTTGTGACATTCATTCAACTTTACTTGGATCATTATTAAAAAAAAGGATATATTGAGGACTTTCAGATTGTTAAGGGGCTCATTGGCAATTTTTAAGGTACCTCTTTAGTGATTTTCGGGTTTTGAAGAGCCACTCTGCAAAAAACGCTTTCTCCAATTCTCTTTGATTATCTAAAATTTGTTTCATTTCGGGCCTTTACTGTTTGGGCTTAATCTATTTCTTTCCCTTTCTTTTGAGTTTTACTCATCCGTAGCTGACAATGTGGTCCCCAATCATCAATCAATCATTTCATTGGCGCTGGCTAACAAGAGTTTGAACTGCGTCAAGATCTGTGCTCCTGTCTCCTTGATTCGCGCTGAATTATCTGATTACATCGGATTCATTCTTTCACGGGTTTGACTTGTTCAGGATTTTGGCTCCGATAAGCGGTTTCTTCTTCGTCAGAGAAACTCCAACCACGGCGGGCCAAGAGGTTAAACTCCGATAAGGGGTTTCCTCTTCGTCAGAGAAACTCCAATCAAAGTATCCAAATGCATTGTCAGACGAGAAGCAAAACAGATTTTTCACAAATGACCCTGTGTTTTATTTATTTATATATATATTTTTTTATCTCAATCAATGGAACATGGGAGCATTATAAGTCCTTATGTTCTCTTATTTTGAACCTTCACTCCGACCGAATTTACAATGGGGTCCCTCAATCTTATAGATATTTTGCCAATGAATGCCATAACATCTATTAAACCCAATGTTATCAGAACCGGACCGGATGTCGACCCGGTAAAGCTCCGGTTTAACGGTTCACTGGTTAGACCGATGGTTCAACCGGTTTGACTGCTGATTTTTTAAATACTTACATATTTATTTATAAGATATAATTACTATTATAAATAATTTTGTTTTATGTAATAAAATTTTCAATATACATATTAACAATGTACTATAAAAGTAAATTTATATATTAAGAATAATTATTTTTTATTAGAAAATAATATATCTATTGTAGCTCAAATGTAGAACTTATTGTTAGAATTAGTAAAATAATTAAATAAAATATTATGAAATATTTTTTTCATCGAAGAAATTTTATATTTTATACTTCATAAATAAATTGAATAACTACATAGAAATTCTTTAGTTTTTGTGATCAAGTGAACCCCTAATGATCCATATTATAATTAATATTTAGTTTATAAAAAAATAATATTGCAACAAATGTTGGATTATTCTTAAACACATAATTATTTACAAAAGTATGTTACAAAATATAAATGACTACACAAAGTTAGCCACAGAATAATACACATTAGATTTCACTTTTTCTCCTAAAAAGTTGTTGTCTTTTCTCCTAAAAAATTGTTCATTTCCATTCAAAATTGAAAATAGTCACATGACAACAATGGACAAAAAACCAATATAAAACCAGTTTTTTTTTGCTTTTACTCCGGTTTTTTATATAAAATCAGCCGGTTTAATTACATATATCCGGTTCTATTGCATATCCGGTCCAAATAGCGAACCAAACCGTAAACCTATCCGGTTCCGGTTTATTCCGGTCGAACCGGCCGGTCCGGTCCGGTTTTGATAACAGTGATTAAACCGAGATTTCGTTTTTGTAACTTGGTCCTTAATTTGACTGAGGAACTGGTAGAGGAGCCAGCTGGCTCGACTACTACCAAACCTTGTGTGTTCCTATGATTTTCTAATTTAACTTTTATTTCATTGGGCTTTCTTCATGAGAGTTTCAAGTAAATCAAATGAAGGGGGATACCAGCTGGCTCAACCCCGACATTCTTTCTACTTAATTGCCTTTAGGAAAAGCTTCATGAATTTAAAAAAAAAAAAGAAAAAGAAAAAAGAAGCAATCTTTATTTGTTTATATCTTTTTAAGTGTATATTTTTGTAAGAAAAGGTTTGATAACAAATCAAAAGCATCAAGCTTCATAAAAAACACCTAATTAACTAAAGAAGACAGAGAAGAAGCAGAAAATAATAAAAGACAGTGACTAAATAAATTGAAGAAAGTTTTTTTGAAAAGCATGGTAGTAGCTACCAGCATAAAAAAATAAAAAATAAATAAATAGTCCCTATAGTAAGTTGAAGAAAGTAATGCAAATAAGAATAGGTTCGGGTCATGCCCTATAGTAGGCTCTCTTGTTTTTTTCAATTATTAAGTTGGGTCATGCCTCATCTCTCATTATACTAAAAAAAACTTCTTTCACTGTCACATTGATTGTCACAGGAAAGAATCATCATTATTGTTATTTTTATCAGAAGATCAGATTACCAGTCACAGTTTATCGACTACCATTTATAACAGATCAAGAGCAGGTCAATCCAGAGAAGAAATAAGAAAACAAAGAAGAAAATGAATAAAAGAAGCCAATGAAACAGTAACACAAGATTTCAATCTCCTAGTAATTAAGGAGCCTTTTATTGATTCATCGCTATATTACAAACAAAATCTAGACTTTTGAGTCTCTTACATTGCAACAATGGTAAGATCTACCTATTTCTATTTTCTATATTGGATTTAAATGGTTTTAGCAGAGCTTTTGCTTTGGATTTGTGTACCTATTTCACGAAGCGGGTCTAGGCAACCAGGGGATGCAAATAAATTTTGATGGACTCAATTTTACCTTGGCCCAAGATGCTCTCCTTGATTTTGATGAAGCCCAACTTGTTTTATTTACCCCAACCTATTCTTATTTGATCTAAATTATTACATAATCCAGATCAATCAATTTAATCGGCCAAGGTTGATCCCTTCTTAATTTTATTTCATTTGTATTGCATATCATGAGCCGTGGGCACTATCTCCAATTTAAAAATGGATTTATTCAATCCCCTCCATTTTACTATAAAGGGACATCTCCATTTCTTCTATTTTTTAGCTCTTTTTTAGTTATTTCTAAATACCAACTTTTTGGGGTACAACAATATCAAATTTAATTTAAATTATTTTTTGAGATCAACAGTGACTATATTTTGAGATCAATATTTATGGTGTCTATAAACTTCACTATAGATAGCAGAATGAGCTCAACATTGATTATATTTATGTGTATATATAGTTTGTTTGTAATTATTATCTTTTTACAACAGAATTATACAATAATTTTGGAAAAGAAATAATTGCATTTTTCTCAAAGAGGAGGCATCCAATTACATCATTTTATAGTGATACATCTTGACACGATATGCTTATAAGTCAATTTTGCGATTTAAAAGTCTAAACAGTCGATCTGAACCATTCAACATGATTTCCATATTAAAATGTGCTTGGAGTCCAAATTTTATATTTTTTGAATTTTTTAATATATTTTGAGATGTGTACAAAATTGCAGTTTTTAGATAATTTTGAACAATTGAAACACTGCGATTTTCAAAAGTTCTAAAAAGGTAGTAAATAATTTTCAAATAAATGTAAAATTTGATCTCCAAGCACATTTTAATATGGAGATCATGTTGAACGGTTCGGATCGACTGCTTGAATTTTGAAATCGTAAAAATGGCTTATAAACATAATGCTGTCAAGATGTGTCATAAATGACATAAATTAATTAGGTATTTTTTCTGTATAGATTGTTAAATGACATAAATTAATTAGGTATTTCTTCTGAAATTAATGGACGAAGAAAAAATAAATTAAAATTTCGTCAAAACAATCACAATATTCTAAAATTGATGAACCTCTTTTCAGCTGGCCCAGTATTCCTTTACCAGCAAGTTGCAGAAAATATTACATTATTTATTACATAATATTTTGAAATTCAACTGTGACAATGCAGTTTGAAATCAAAATAATTGTATAATAGTTGTCCTGATGAGACCTCACTTTTGGCCTATCGGCTAACGTAATGGCTATGGTAATACCTTCTGCGTTTGAGCTCCCATGTTTAAAATTCAGCTAAAATGTCTCTTGTAGAAAATTATAATTGAAAGCTCTCTCAGGCTGATCCTATATGTATTACCTATTAAGATCATTGGTTTTCCATTTTTTTTCTTAAATTGCATTCTGTTGGTGAAATACAAAGAGATAATTGCATTCTGTCACTAATTGCACGTTGGTTATATTGTTAATTATACTTGGTTAAACTTAAGAGTTATAGAACAAAATACATCTGGATAAGGACAGACAGTTTCCAATCAGTTAATTATTCGTTATATGAAATATTCAAATTTAATTAAGAAAATCAATTAATTAGCTTTCTTCAAACGAGTCTTATAAAAGGAACTTCGAAGTTTAAATTATCTTGTAACAAAGTACAGATGCAGGACATAAGAACTAACAATATTTTACAACAAAATTATATTATTTTACTATTTTTTATTGTAATAAATCAACAGGAAATTGTGATTACATCATCTACTTTCAATTAAAAACGTCAGCAGAATTATATTAGTCATGGAGAATGGATCAGACAGACTCTAAAAAATCATATAACTGGTTGCCATCATTAATAATTAATGTCTGGTTTAATTTGCATTTCACTAAGCCTCATGATTTAGTTATATAGCAACGTGTACCTAACGTGCCCCCATCAACTGGTCAGGACAATAATTTATGAGTATGAATCTAATTTGTAACCAGCAATTAATAGAGATATATTACCGACATTAAATGGATGAGTAATTATTAATAAATTAAGTCATCTTTATTAATAATGCTTACTCTCTCTTCTGTATTGATTGAATAATGACAAATTAATTAATGAAGTATTTTCATCTGAAATGGAGGAAGAAAATAAACTAAAATTTAGTCAAAACAATCACAATATATATTCTAAAATTGATGGACCTCTTTTCAGCTGGCCCAGTATTCCTTTACCAGCAAGTTGCAGAAAATATTACATTATTTATTACATAATATTTTGAAATTCAACTATGACAATGCAGTTTGAGATCAAAATAATTGTATAATAGTTGTCCTGATGAGACCTCACTTTTGGCCTATCGGCTAACGTAATGGCTATGGTAATACCTTCTGCGTTTGAGCTCCCATGTTTAAAATTCAGCTAAAATGTCTCTTGTAGAAAATTATAATTGAAAGCTCTCTCAGGCTGATCCTATATGTATTACCTATTAAGATAATTGGTTTTCCATTTTTTTTCTTAAATTGCATTCTGTTGGTGAAATACAAAGAGATAATTGCATTCTGTCACTAATTGCACGTTGGTTATATTGTTAATTATACTTGGTTAAACTTAAAAGTTATAGAACAAAATACATCTGGATGAGGATGGACATTTTCCAATCAGTTAATTATTCGTTATATGAAATATTCAAATATAATTAAGAAAATCAATTAATTAGCTTTCTTCAAACGAGTCTTATAAAAGGAACTTCGAAGTTTAAATTATCTTGTAACAAAGTACAAATGCAGGACATAAGAAATAACAATATTTTACCACAAAATTATATTATTTTACTATTTTTTATTGTAATAAATCAACAGGAAATTGTGATTACATCATCTACTTTCAATTAAAAACGTCAGCAGAATTATATTAGTCATGGAGAATGGATCAGACAGACTCTAAAAAATCATATAACTGGTTGCCATCATTAATTATGTCTGGTTTAATTTGCATTTTACTAAGCCTCAACAGTTAGTTATATATCAACATGTACCTAACGTGCCCCTATCAACTGGTCAGGACAATAATTTATGAGTATGAACCTAATTTGTAACCAGCAATATATAGAGATATTACCCACATTAAATGGATGAGTAATTATTAATAAAGTCATCTTTATTAATAATGCTTACTCTCTCTTCTGTATTGATTGAATAATGACAAATTAATTAATGAGGTATTTTCATCTGAAATGGAGGAAGAAAATAAACTAAAATTTCGTTAAAAAAATCACAATATTCAAAAATTGATTGACCTCTTTTCAGCTAGCCCAGTATTCCTTATCCAAAGCCAGTTGCAGAAAATACCATATTATTTATTAAAATAATATTTTAATTTTCAACTATGAAAAATTCATTTTGCTATAGTCTGTTGCATCAAATTGGTTGATTTTGAATGAACAAACGATCAACATTATATTCTTAATTTGAATATATGATTCGGTGCATCCTTTAATTTTTCGGAAACCAACTGTAAATTGTGTTTTAAAGTATTTTAATAATACAGCTGTGTGACCTGTGTCAATAGATTTTGTTTTTAACTGGATATATATATATTTTTTTATTAAAAACCCGTAGGCATTAAATGGATATATATAATCTGTGGACAGAGGAGAGCAATTAAGGGCACCTTTCGCTTGTCCTTGATACTAAGTTGGAGCACAATTCATTCAACCATATATTTAGTTTAGTTTCATTCAACACTATCTAAACCAAAGCTAGAAATGTAAAGAAAATAAAATAAGATCTAGTGCCGTACAACTCCGTTTCAAGGAAATTCGTATCCTCTGCATTAACCCAAAAAGGAATCTTTTCACTTAATGCAGATGAACCGTCCGATCAGCTTCATGATTCGTGCAAGTTAGATCCGCACTAATATTAAAGACTCTCCTATGTTTTAGGCGAAAGTCGGATGGGCTCCATTTACAATCGGACAGTCCATATGTATTAACCCAAAAGATGCTCTTTCGAGTTCATGCAGACAATGCGGACTTGTTTTCAGGTTCTAGTTAGCCCTTAATTCTTCTATTTCTGCTATATCATTATACTAGTTAGCTGTCTACAGGATAACTACTAAAGTAAGGCTTAGAATTGAAAAAGCTAGAGAGAATTTCTCATTTGGAGGGAATTATGTTAGAAGAAATATTATTTTTGTATATTGGAGGAGGTATATAGAAGTCTCAAGTAGTGGGTCACATGTAATGATCCTTTAGTAAATGGATGGTGGGACGACATTGTATCTGTTTTCAGTTCTTGGTCTTAAGCTTTTTTTTTTTGAAAGCCGGATAGTAACTATCAGGTTGGTGTACAAGAAAATAAAAAGAGCGTTTACACATAATTAAGCTATATCTGTAGCAGCTTTTACACATAATTAATAGTTAATCTTCTCTCTGTTTTTTTTTTAAAAAAAAAAGGCATACGAGTGCCAGTTTGATATATGAAATATAACAGGTAAATTACATAATTAATAGTTAACCTTCTCTTTTAACAGACAGTTAGATGTTTTATCGGTTTGAATGAGTGTAAAGATAATTATTGACTGCATACTCAATAATAAATTATCAATGGTTCAAGAACCATGTGGTATCTTTCATCATACATTATGTTGCAGAGAATCTGTTTCATTTAATTCTTTGTGCCGGAATAAAAAATCGTGCTGTCCAATTCCTACTTTACTCGTTTTGATTATCTCATTTGAATCTAAGAATTCTCATGTGGTTTTATTTGTGCTTCCTTTTGTGTTTGATGCTCTCACTTGCCTGATTTTGTCAAAAGCTCATTTGAAAAAATGTTCTCACTTGCCTGTTTTTGATCGGGCGGTCGCAAGAAAGCTTCATTTATAATTATCAAATCTGATGAGAGGTAGTGCACAAAAGAAATAATTATATTCCACCACAGGAGATGCTGAATCAAAATTCAGTGAAAAGTGGACTGGAGATTGACTAAAGTTTCTACACGATTAGGTATTACACTGGAACTAAATTCCAAACTAACCATATACCACCACACGTGGAATGTATGGACTTGAGATTGACTAAAAAATTTAAAGTGAGAGTTTCGCTTTCCGGACTTACCAAGAAAACCCAATCAAAGCTTAACATTATTTCTGCTATACCCTTTTATATATTTAACCTTTTATTAGTTATTTTTAAAAAATGACAATACCCACCTTATTCCTTCTTGCCTTCCTATCTTTGCCTTAGTTTCCTTCATCTATTTGCCTTGCCCTTCTACAAATTCCCAACTCAAAGCTTTATTCTTTCTCTCCAACTCCAACTCTCTACTCTTAGTTAGTTAGTTTCGTTGCTACTTGCTACAACCAAAATCAAAGAACAAAGGGGACGACAAAGGAAATCCATGAATTAAGTGGAAGAGAGCTAGTATGGTTAACCACGATGATCCTCTCTATGGGCTTGAAGGAGAAAACAAGACTGTGATTCCAATTAAGTCTCTCTCATTAAGTGGAATTTCATCATTTGAATAGGTAATGGTATATTTGTAGTTAAAGAGATTTTGGAAAGAACAAAGGGGACAAAAACCTGAGAAAGCACACCAACAAAACTAACTAATTAACTAACTAAGAGCAGTTGTAGTTGAAGAGAAGAGAGAATAAAATTTGGGTTGGGTTGAATTAGCGGAAGAGCAAGGCAAACAGAGAAATGAGAGTTAAGCAAAGAGAAGAAGGCAACGCTGTTTGTTCTGCTTATTTCTTCTTTTTGCTTGCTCATTATTGCTTAAATGCAATTAATTAATTAATAAGATGACGAATTAAACACCTACTTATGAATTAGATAATTACTCATTTTCTGAAATGTAAAAAGGAGGAACAAGAGGAGGATATACTTGTAAATTTTAGCTAAAAATATCTAATGAAAAAGTTAAATAAATAAAAAGGATAGAAGAAAGAATGTTCTATTTTTATGGAATAATGGTTATTATGTTGTTTTCATAGGAAATTGGCTATTTTGAAAGTTTTTATGGGTACACCGCAAAATTTCCGTTAAAATAAACCGTTGAAACATTCGGCTGGCCCAGTATTTCGATTGCTATAAATGGATTGGGCTTATAGCGCCAGTGTTAATCTGTAGTACCTCTTAGTTAGGTTGAAGAATCCAAGTGTGCATACTGCATAGTAAGGAACCATTTTTTCCCCTGTATGTAGGCCGATGCTCTGATTGGTCATGGAAGATAACAGGTCATTTTTGCTCCCAAGCTTTTGAATGATATGTGGACATAATTGAGAAGATAACAGGTCATTTTTGTTAACAAGCTTTTGAACGATATGCTCTGATTGCATAGTTAGTCATGGAAGATAACAGGTCATTTTTGCTAACAAGCTTTTGAACGATTTTATAGTGGCAAAGACAATGTTACCCATGTAAGAGGTTATAGGTTCAAATTTCAAAATAAGAATAGAGAATTCTTTGTGGATATATATATAGTTAAAAAGTTTGACATCCAACATCTACTAAATATATATATATATATGAGGAGGGTTCCAATACACTCAAAATTTTCTGCTCCCATTTAGTCCCAAATCTGTACCCTTCGATTTCACATCAAAAACCGTGGACATCATAGCCCTGATCAGCGAAAAAATCATAATCCATTACTGGACTCCTCCAGCTCTCTCCCTCTTCGACCCTGTGCAAAACAAAAAAAAACACCTCTTCCATCGTTCTCTTCCCAACCCCTAACCTCAAATCTGCTCTCTCACCGATACAACGCTCTCTCCTCGGATCTAGTCCTTCGCTGGAGCAACGCTCTCTCCTCATATCTGCTCCCTTGGATCAGCGCAACACTCGCATCAGAAAAGTTTGACTTCATTGACATATTCTTCTAGGTAATTAAAATTAGCTACTAATTTGACCTGAACTTCTTTTGAGCCTATTTTCCATTTAATGATTGATGTAGTTACCATTTGAATTCAACACAATCATCTTCTTTTCCAAATTCGGGTAACTAAATATAAAATGATAAAACAATCCAAACACATCCATATACTATCACAGTTTGATTCAGTTATGTACAACCGCAATTTGATTGACAATCTATAGTTTAACCAAGACAATTATTAATTCAGCTTAACCATAGTTTAAAACAAATTATTAATTCAGTTATGCTATACTGCAATTTGATTGACGATCCATATTAGCATATTTTAAGAATCTTGTGAACAAAATTAAGTAATTTTCTAAGGCATGCACTTTTGGTTGAGTTTCCAGTTGATTGATCCCGGCAAGAGCCTGAGAGTGGGACCTATGCGCATGAACATGCTCGTAGAATCAAAGGGGGTGGGGAGAAAGAGCGAACCGAACAAGGCGACATTGTCCGCATCCTCTGCCCTCTGCGGGTGGGGCTCATTTAAAAACAGTAACAATAGTTAAATCCTTAAACAGTAACCGGTCTCACCCTCAGAGACTCTGGGGGCAGGAATTTCCTGCCCCCCGGGGGACAGAGGATTCGGTTTCCAAGCCACCCAACTATTTAATACTATTATTATTACAACAAAAGATTTCCTCCATCCGGATTTCAAATCCATTACCTCTCACATAAAGATTATGTGTCTTCGCCACTAGATCAAAGACTGGTTCTTATATTTGGCAAACTTTTATTTGGCACACTACACCCAATGAAACAACACAAGCAACAACTGATTTGCAAGAAAACAATCAAATACAATAGCTACTGAATTTTACATCTTTATACAAAACCAAATTTGAAGCTGGCTTAACTAATCGGCCTCACCTGGGTCCTCCGGTACTGATTTCAAACACTGCACTATATTGGGTACTATTAAAACCAGATGCATCAGATATAGAGGGAAATTTTCTTTCACCGACCAAGTTCTCCATCTCTTCTTGATCAATTTGCAGGCCGGGGGAGCTGTTATGGAACCTCACTACCTTCTGTAGTTCCTCCACAACATTCCCCATGGTCGGCCTATCCTCTCCGTTTGGGCTCAGACACTGCAGAGCGATCTCACAAGTGTCATCAAGAACCTTCACAACATTCTCGTCATTATTTACTATTTCCACATCCAACATGACACGATGCTCATTTTTCCTTGATTTTGAAAGAAACGATGTAGCTAAGGGCTGCTTCTCTCCCTTTTCGTCTATATAAACTGCCTCCTTCCTAGTGAGGAGCTCCAACATTACAACCCCGAAGCTATATACATCACTTTTCTTTGTTATTATCTGTGTGTACAAGCACTCAGGGTCTAGATACCCATGTGTAAAATGGACAATCTCGATATTTTCATTTACCGTCACAATACTTGAAGCTCCAAAATCAGATACCTTGGCCGTGTAGTCAGCATCTAGTAGTATATTAGCGGACTTAACATCACCATGAATGATAGAGCGAAAGATAGATGAGTGCAGATGATCTAGAGCCACTGCCGAATCCAGAGCAATTTTTAGCCGAGTACCCAATGGAATCAACCTTCTACTGCTGTTTCTGTGAAGAAAATCAAAAAGTGTCCCGTTCGGGACAAACTCATAGACCAACATAGGAATTTTAACCTCTAAACAACATCCCAATAATCTAACTATGTTCTTATGGTTTATTTGTGAAAGAAGAATGATTTCATTCACAAATTCTCCTCTTTGTGTCTCTTCAACTTCCTTTGCTTTCTTTATGGCCACCACCTCGTTATTTTCTAATAATCCCTGGTACACATTACCTTGGCCTCCTGCTCCTAATACAAGGGCATCACTGTAATTATCAGTTGCAATTTCTATTTGTTTTTCACTGAATACGCGGAGATGATTGTCCATCATCTGATAGTATCTATTATACTCTTCTTTTTCCTTCTTGTGTTTTTTATGTTGTTGATGTGTGGCAACCAGGAAACATAAGCCGAAGAAAGCAGCAATACCAAGAATAGAAGCTGCACATTGAAGCAAGAGAGATGAACATGACTAAGCTAGAAACATAAACATATTGTCTGTTTATCATCATCACACAACTAACAACAATAATAACCAAATAAATGAGCACTACAACGATATTTTAAGAACACTGCAACAATAAAAACAACAGCTGGAATAAAATAAGGTATCATTGTTGTTCTGTACGTAAAGAATTTAATTCCATTTTATTCAATTTAAAAGCTCTTTTATTCTCTTCAAATAAAAAAATAATACTAACCAATAGCCACACGAGCAGGATAAGGAAATTTCTCTGGAATCTTGGTGCAATTTCCAATTGTTGCATTGCCAATGGTGCCTTTACTGCAGGAACATTCGTAGCTTCCTTCTGTATTTGTGCAATATCCATGGCAGGGATATTTATCCGGAAATTTGCATTCATCAATATCTGTTCAGTGAAAACCATTGTAAATATTAGAAACTAATCCTTGAATTACAAACTTAATTAGAATAATAACATAACCGGTAGAATTATTACCAGCTTAATTAATTTAACATGCTTTCTCAAAGAGTAGATAGTTACCTAGGCATCCGTCTTTAATGTAGGGATTGCCCTCAAAACCAGCCAAGCATTGGCAGAGGTATCCCTTTCCATTGCTTGTGTTGTAGCAACTGCTGTGATAGCTGAGACATGCAGGGTTAAGGTTATTTTCTGTACCCTCCTGGCACGTGCCATTGTCCCTGATAGCCCAGTCAAGCACAAGTGGCACCCTTCCCTCGTTAGTCCTATTGTAAAAATTATCCCCTCTGAGATCCTGAACTTGGAACTTGTACCAGTCTTCCTCCACCAGCACAGCATAAAGGCACGGGTTGGAAGAATAACCAGAGTTGTTGTCATAACCCCACTGTATATTAAAATCGTCAAGCCCTGCTGGTATCGTGGTCTGGCAACAACCCATCCCATTACACAATCCACCATCATCGGTTATTTCATTTTGGTCCCAACAGAAGGACACACAGCCTGAAAGGTATGGTTTACTTATATCCGATTGTTTTGGTGGACTCACAATATATGCCAAGGTGTCACAACCTATTGCTGTGAACTTATTGCGTCTGCTCGAAAAGAGATATGGACTAACGAGATTAATTTGAGCATCAAAGCTGGTATAATACACGTTCTCCTTACTGTAGCAACGAAACCCAATGTATTTGTAGATACGTGCTTCGCCGCCAGTTATGCTGATATCTATAACCTCGGTATTAGTACCCAAGAAGGCTTTATGCGGAGTAAAGGACTCATTGCATGTTATATGGAATCCCTCCCGGTAGCAGCCATCATGGGTGCCAAATGGGTAGGGAATGGAGGTGTTCCCACATTTGTCTGGGCATCCAGATGATGCTGAGGTGACTGCAGCAGTTGGCAAGATTATTAGGCATGTCAGTGCTAGGTAGAGAAAGAACTGTGCTTTATTTAGAGGACAGGCCATAATCTCTCTCGTTCTCACACACATATAGGAAGGGTTAATTAGTAACTGCAGAATGAAAAGAGATGAAGAGATGAAGCTCTACTGTCTACAAGGCCATTTATAAGGGCTCTAACCCGTTGACCAAAAAGATAATTAATTGCATCACGTTATTTGCAATTGCTGAAATGATACTAAATTTGTAAAAAGTTATAATTTTCAAATGCATGCAAAAAAAAATAATAATTCATTAAATTCCATGCACATTAAAATTATTATAATGATTTAAATAACATCTTTGAAATCTTAAGAATAATAGCGAGTTATATTCAAGGATAATTTATGCAATTTATTCACAATAATTTATATAATAGATTCCAGTTCAGAAGCAAGAACGATAATTTTGTACAGAAAACAACAGTGAAAATATCAAGATCTGAAGTATAAATTTGACCAACAAAAAGATTTCGATATGTTGTTCATGTTGAATTGCTTGGGATTATTTGTTCAAATTTTGTATATCAAAACTTGGTTCGATGTAATTACATTTCGAATACTTTGCAAAGCACCTCAAGTGCTTCGCACAGTATGCGCCTAGCTAAAACTAGGACCCAAAAGTGCTCCGGACCACAAAGTGTACCACAAACAAAAGAGAAAAAAGAGTTTAATTTCTAAACAAAATGCTCTCAAAATTCTCGTTCTTGAACACAAAGGTGATAAAAAATTAATTAAAAAAAAAGGAAAAGGGCAATCATATTTCAAAAAGGTGACCACAGGCTTAAGACTCTGCACAACGATTTGATTAACTGGAACTAACGGTTGTCTCTGTACGATCATAACATTTGCCAATAGTTCAAGTGAACTGGACCCTTTTCTTAAATTAAGGGAAGTACATGACGAGCATAACCGTTATAGCGGAGTGCCCATATCTAACATTACCGTTGCCAATGGTTGAATAACAAAATGAATAATTAGCTAATTTCATCGTAGTCTTCTAAAATAAGTTATGAGTTTGTAAAAATTACCTTGTACCAAAGTTCAAATGTTTTTTTATTATAAATAATTGTAAGAAATGTCAACTCTGGGAATTGTAATTACATCATCTATTTTTAATTAAGGACGTCAGAAGAATTAGTCATGGAGAATGGATCATACCAACTCTTAAAAGTCATATATCCGGTTGCTATCTCTGATTGTGACATGTATATTTTACAATATTTAGTTTATCCAATTGATGAGAAGCTAGTCCAGAGGGAATTTATATCTCAAAAACAATCGCTCATTAACTGATCAGAACAGGAAATTGTAAGTCTGAATTTGAAACCAGCAAAACCACTTTTGAAATAGATAAGGCGTCTTTATTAAAATCATTATAACGTATGAATGAGGGATTAATAATCTTTACACAGTCATCTTTATCAAAATCAATTTATTAATTACCTTATTTATTCTAAACGGGTATGGTTGACCCGAATTATGGCTGTTCTCTGGGGAGTGTGGAAACAATGAAATTCACGTATCTTTGGGCGTCCATCGAAACCCTCTTGGTTGCTGGCGCGGGACATCAAAGAAGAGACCGAAATGTGGTTGAAGTGTTGTCGTCGTTCAGTTGGAATTGGTTGAGAGAAGGATTTGATGTTTTATTTTATTTTAGTGTTCTGAAGTTGTAATCTCATCTATTTTATTTGTACCCTGGTAGACACTGGTTATCAAAAAAAAAAAAAAATTACCTTATTTATTTTTCTTATATAACTAATTAGCATATTTATTATTTCATTGTAGTCTTCTAAAATAATCATCTTGTATAACCAAAGTTCAAATGCATGACTTACGAGACCAAATGTATTTTTTTTTATATATATATGTAGTTCTACTAAATGTCAAATTGCTATTACATCATACATTTTGAATAATCATACTACCCAGACTTGTCGACTCCTTAATTATTGCATTCCGCTCATTATTCAACATGGAAATATATATTTTATTTCCAATTCACAACTAATTATTGCATCCCGTTGATTATTTAAAATGACAATAATATTTTCTATCCAATTCGCAATTAAATATTGCATCGCGTTGATTATTCAAAATGCATGGCAATAAATATTTTATTTCCAATTCACAATTAATTATTGCATCACATTGATTATTCAAAATGGCAATAAATATTTTCCTTCCAATTCACTCTTGATTGTTGCATCCGCTGATTATTCAAGATGGCAAAAAATACATCAGTTTAATTATTGCATTCTGATTAGTCAAGTCTTTCATCATATAGTTTCTATTCAATTGCAATTACCGTTAATCATTTTCCTTACTATTCTTCTCTAACAAGATCATTATTGCATTCCCTTTCATTTATCTTTCACAATCTATTGTGGACAAATTACTTATTCTACATATTCAATTATTCTTCTACACACATTTTTTGTGTGCCTATGAGCATGATTCTTCTCGTTGTTTCTTGATGTACTTATCATGAAAAAAAATATGAAAAATATTTAATTTAATTCTTACTCTTCATGTAATTGTATTTTACTTTTCCAAAAGAAGAAAAATGTACAAAGAAAGAATAACAAATATAATTTAGTTTTGTCTCTGGAACAGCGGAAGCCCCAATTCCTGACCTTGTGATTCGTATATTTAATTTTGAGACTACAAGAGAAAGAGAATCCAATTTTTTTTTTTTTTTTTTAAAAACAAGAGAAAGAGAATGTATCATATGCCATTAGAGATTATGGCATGTATATATAATATAAACAGAGCATACATTTTGGCTCATTTATCTTTCTTTGCCAACTAATAAATACGAAGAACAAAGTACATAAATTGGAAACCCAATTAGCAAGTTGTTTGAAAAATACACCAGTTTATTTGTAGTCCACTGATATTTTAATTTCAATGACAATCACTCTATATCAGTTTTTTTACTATTTTGAGGTAAATATTTTAACAAAGCAGTTTTCGCTTCATACAACACACAGACTATAGAATCAGAATAGTGCTGCTTATATATGGTTCGAAGTTTCATACGTTGCATGAAGCCATAACTGTTCTGTTAAATCTTCCCACTGATCAAGTAGCAAAAAATTGTGTTGTCGATTTAAAGCAAGGGCCCGCTATCAGAATCACAGGTCTTCTATCTTGCTACTTGTTCCGCAAGAGACAAAGATAACTTGTTTGAAAAGAAATGTATGTGGCCATTAAGAAGTATTTGATTTGACTGTTCCGTATTCTGCTAGACGTAAATAAATCTCAATTTACAGATTTCGTTTATTTATTTTTTAATATAACTGAATAGGTAATACGAGCTTTGTTAAAATAGATATTATGATTTTTTATGAAACACTTTTGCATATTTTTTGTGTAAACTGGCAAGTATAATATATACAGAACTGATATTTTGCATTATTTCAACTTTCCTTTTCAACTAATATATACAAGCATAAACCCAATTAACAAGGTGTTTCGCCAAACCACACCAAGCAAGCAGAAATAGATAATTATGTCCACTAAAATGAATTTTGTTTAAGCTAATGCAAAATAACCATAGACAACGAACAATCTAGGCCCTTTTATGTAAATTTTGCATTTATAACAAAACAATTGATTACGAGCTCGATCCACACAGGTCCTTACAGGTTAATATTCAAAAGCCAAAGACTTCATTTTCTCCTCACTCTATCTCCTTGGTTTTTCCTGTTCGGCCGTGCCTCTATTAAATTTATTCTTCGCTTTCTTAGTTTTTTTCTGTTCTGTCGTGCAAGAAATGTTATTTAGTTATAGATGTTCTTTAATATGTTATTTAGAAATGGTATTTGTCAATTTGTGTAATTTTCTTTAATGAAAATACTTTATTTTGTATGAGATTTCAGTGATATTGAGAACAAGACAACGGATTTTATGGATTTGTTATATGGGATAACTTTTTTGAAAACCGGATAGTAGCTATCTGCTTGTATTATATGGGATAACAAAGTATGAACGAAGTTATGAAAAAACAAATTACCCAAACTGTGATTATTTATTTATTTTGACGAACAAGACAATTGTAAGATTAGCTGGAGTAACTAATTAGATTTGTACTTTTAAAACAAACTTGTACTTGGTCAAGAATGTCCCACTCCGTTCAATTAATTTTCCGGTTGTTGACCAGAGAAGTCTAACTTGATGACTGGGCTCAAAAGTCGTACATGTCTCTTTCCCTGCTAATTACCTAACATTCAAAGGTCATACAACTTATCGTTTGATTTGGATTCACACATACAAGGTGCTCAATTTGAATTCTTCGGAAACAACATACTATTCATAAACAGTGAATTTGTACCTATAAAAAAATTGGTAAGTTTTTACCAAAATATATAAAATGTATTTTTGAAGCACATTTTATTAGAGAGAACATGTTAAGTTGTTCGGATTGACTGTTTGGACCTTGAAAACAGAGATATAAGCTGTGAAAATGAATGTAGCACCGAAATAATGGGGCATTTTAACACTGCTCATTTTTCAACGTATAATACTTGAACAAATGTCTCCACTTGTAGCTAATCAAGGATAACAAGAATGAATTATAATTTTGATCAAACGCTAGCTCACATGCAGTTGTTTGTTGCTCATTAGCAAGGTGACCTCTTCTTTTTCCTACGTATAATAATTTTTAGAATAATTATATGGAATCCTCGACTTTCATCTCCGCATTTTCCTCTACTCTCTCTCTTCCTTAACTGCTATATATCCCCCACTAATTTCGCTAAAAGTTTCCATTTATCCCCACATTAAATTGAACTGTCATTTAAGACCAATCTCTGCATTAATTATGCCTTCCTCTAATAACAATTCCCGTATTAATTATTCCTTTAAAAACAATGTCCGGATTAATTATATTGTTATCTAATAACAATCCCTGTTAATAAATGCTTATCTGTTAATTGATGTTCAAAAAAATATTTATCATTATTTCTGAGAAGTATTTATCCTTGTGACATAGAGTATTTATCCATGTAACATAAAATATTTATCATTGATATTTTACTGTAAGTTGCAATTATATTTGAGAAGTATTTATCTATGTAATATAAAGTATTTATACTTGTAACATAGAGTATTTATCCATGTAACATAGAGTATTTATCATTGATGTTTTACTGTAAGTGCAATTATGTTTGAGAAGTATTTATCTATGCAACATAAAGTATTTATCCTTGTAACATAGAGTATTTATCCATGTAACATAGAGTATTTATAATTGATGTTTTACTGTAAATTGTAATTATGTCTGAGAAGTATTTATCTATGTAATACATAGTATCTATCCATGTAACATAAAGTATTTATCATTATGCATGAGAGTATTTATCATTGATGTTTTATTGAAAGTTGCAATTATACCTGAGAAGTATTTATCCATCTAACATAAAGTATTTATCAGTATAATGTAAAGTATTTACCCATGTAAGATAAAATATTTATCATTATGTCTCAGAGTATTTATCATTGAATCAGGGGATTCTTTATTTAATGGTATTCAGTTGTGCAGGGACAATTCAGAAAAAAAAAATTTTGTGCGGGGATAAATGACAAGCATTTATGAGGGGATTATAAATTTAATGGTCCCAGTTGTGCGGGGATGATTAAAAAAAAAAAAATTTGTGCGGGGACAATTAATGAATTGATTTATTCTTTCGTAAATAGAGTTCATTGCAGAGGGTTTAATACTTGACAAATTCAAGATAAATACTTTAATGCTTCAAGTTAAATACTAACAGTTTTTTAAACGCTCATTAATAATTGAGCGGTCCCCCCATGTTTTTTTTGGCAGTATCTGCGGGGATAAATACGAGGTGGAGACTGCGGGGATTTTTATCAGCTACAATTTATCCATGCACACACTCCTATTCCCCTTTATTCCCGCTGCTACAATTTAGAAATATTATTTTGTGGTCACCACTAATTATTTAAATACTTCTAAAATTAAAGGGTCCACATTAAATAAGGAATGTGACAATTATTTAGAGGTTGTACTATGGTCCCACTAATTATTTAAACACTTCTAAAATTAGAGATTGTACTATGGTCCCCACTAATTATTTATTTATACAAAAAAAATATTCATCACAATAAACGTATACCAGGTGATTATTCAAATATTTTTTACATAGGCATAAATACTCTAGTCTATAAGTATATAAATACTTGTAATATATGATATTAATAATTTCATATGTCAGTGAGTGTCATATATAAAAAATACTTGCAAGTATAGGTATAAATGCTTGCACAACGAGTTATAAATATTTGTGTGACAACGAGCCCAAAAGTACATAATCATAGATCTTATTTGAAAGAGAAATTACGTAGAAAAATTGTGGTTTTAGATTCGCAAAATTTCTAATAGACCGTCAGAAATGTGGACAAGATTGAAATGAGATAAAGAAAACTCATATCTAAAAACGTGTATGGTCCCCCATTTAGTCTGAGATTTGGTTAGAAAGACAATTATTTATGTAAAATTTGTTCACGTTATAGGTATAAAAATCAATGCTGGAGTTTTTATAGTCCATCCATGGTAGTTATGGAAGTTAATGCGGAGATAAATGCGGACATAATTATCAGGATCCTTTAATTAATTAGACCAAGCAAATTCTTGATTTTCATGTTTTTGTTGATTGAAAACTGTACGGCTCTATTAATTTTCCAGAACAAATTAGGACAATTTTTTTTGTTAAAATAATTTATATATTTGTTGTTCTTTCATTTTACCTTTTTTCTTCTTTTGAAAAAGTGAAGTCCAAATCCACAAAATGACAAGAAACATGTTCATAGGCACAAAAAAATGAAATACCAATAAGATATGTAACGGGTCAACAATCTATTGTGAAAGAAAAAATGGAAGGGAATTTAGTACTAACCATGATAGAGAATAATAGGAGATAATAAAACTTGTTAAGAGTGATTAAAATTGGATAAATTTTTTAAGGGTAATTATAATATCCCCCACCTATCCATCCCCCATTTCATCCCCCAACTAACTTTCTATTTTAACTATAACTATAACTACTATTTCTAACAACCTTTATTTCTTTCCTCTTTCTTCCTTTCTCTTCCACCTCTATTTTCCTCTTCCACCTCCATTTTCTTCTCCCACCTCCACCTCCGCCTCCCTCTCTCACCTTCGCCTCCCACCTCCCTCTCTCACCTTCACCTCACCTCACCTCCGCCTCTACCTCCCTCTCCCACCTCCGCATCCCACCTCCTCCTCCACCTCCGTTTTTTCATTGATAAGCTCCCCTCCCTCTCCCACCTCGAAATGATAAATACAATAAGCTCCCTCCCTCTTACACTTTCGCCTCGATTTTTTCCCTCTATGCCTGCTGCTCCTGCTCTAGCGAACGTTCTGCCGGAGATCATCCGTCACTCCATCCCAATCAAGCACGCCTCTGCCAGGAATGAATACTTCAATGTGTATGAATGAATACTTCAATGTGTTTGAATGAATACTAGAACACGTCTCTACCGGGTCAGATCCGTCACTGTCGATCGTATCAAAATAATTTTATATATGTATATGCAATTAATCTTTTTCATGTTTATGTTCTCATTCCTCATGAAGTAGCAAGTTTTGCAAAAAACAAAGCTTTATTAATGGTGAATTAGGCCACTGCGTATTAAATAAATGACATAAAAAAAATTGAAAAAAAATAGAGATATATGAATGAATACTTGATGTCTTAGAGATGAATACTTCAATGTGTATAAATGAATACTTGCGTGACAAGATATTAATACTTGTGCAACAGACAACTCGAAAGTATGTCATCATGGATCTCATTTGAAAGATAAAATTGTGTAGAAAACGTTCGTGGTTTTAGATTTGCAAAATTCTTCCCAGATCGTCAGAAATATTGATTAGATTGAACGGAGAAAAATATACCCACCTCTAAAAACATGTAAAAAATAGATGAGTGATGTGTCCAGTTTTTATATTTACACTTACACGATGATGATTAATACTTTCTCGGTAAGAGATGAATACTTGTGCAACGGACAACTCGAAAGTATGTCATCATGTATCTCATTTGAAAGATAAAATTGTGTAGAAAACGTTCGTGGTTTTAGATTTGCAAAATTCCTCATAGATCGTCAAAAATATTGGTTATATTGAACGGAGAAAAAAAACCACCTCTAAAAACGTGTAAAAGATTGATGAGTGATGTGTCCAGTTTCTATATTTGCACTTGCACGACGAGGATGAATACTTTCTCGATAAGGATGAATACTTGTACAACGGACAACTCGAAAGTATATCATCGTGGATCTCATTTTAAAGATAAAATTATGTCAAAAACATTCGTGGTTTTAGATTTACAAAATTCCTCACCGATCATCAGAAATATTGATTAGATTAAACGAAGAAAAAAAAATCCCACCTCTAAAAACGTGTCCAGCTTTTTTTTTAAAATACTTGATATATTAGGTGTGAATACTTGATGTGTTATAGAAGAATACTTGATATATTATAGATGAATACTTGCGCGCGCCAGTTGTAAAATATTTCAAATATTATGTGGTCCCCAAATAGTAAGTAGTCTCCCTTGGTAGTTAGTAGTTATTGAAGTAGTTAATGACTGGGGGATGAAATGGGGGATTGTTACGGGGGATAGCTAGATGCTCCCATTTTTTAATGAGGACAGAATTGAGGAAAGACTTCACTAATGAACCGGTTGCAATAATTAATTTACGTAATAATTGCCATTTTGAATAATCAGTGATGTAATAATTAAACATTCATTTCAATGTGCGGACATAATTGAGGAGTTCTCAGGTCAGAGAGGTATGACAGGAAATTAGTGGCTGCCAAATCTTCGCAGGTCAACAACCGAAAAGTTAATTATTATTTGTTAATGGTTAGTTGTTTGATTTTATAGAACTGGTGCAAGTTAATACTATGACCCCACATAATAAATAAGTTTTTATTTAAAACATTGAAGAATATATATGACACATAAGAGACCATGTTGAGAACAATATGTTTCAATATATTATTACTATATACTTTGGTTGCGTTTGGATGAGGCAAAGAATAGTTCTAACCCGGGTTAGCTACTATTTCGAACTACTATTTTATGTTTGGATGTGTTTGGATTAGCAAAAAGAGACTATTCTTTGTTTGTTTTTAGTGGGTTAGCATGCTATTCTACTAACTCAACTAAAAGTTGGGTTAGCTCACTATCTCAAATTTGGGTTAGCTCACTATTCTTACTAACTTCACAAAATATTATTATTAGATACATGTTTTTTTTGTCAATTTTACAGTAAAATAAAAAATATAATTATAATATATATATATATATATTTATGTTTTCAAATATATAATTAATCATAATAGTTTGACAAATGAAATTTGACAAATATTTTAATAAAAAATTAAATAAATTTAAATGATAGATCACATTAAACTCCTCTTTATCTCTTTAACAAAACATTCAAAATTTTCTAATAACATAACTTCAAATAAAGACTTGCATAAAAAAATTTCGATGTCAACTTTGAAGTGAAAGCCTGATAAACCGTCTCACCACAAAGTATAAAAAACTTTAATGTACCAACGAATACAATATCATTTTGGAAAAACAAAGGTTTTCAAGAGAAAATGGTAGATAAATTTGATTAGTTATTGTAATCAATTTATCTATTTAAGTTAAAAATAATAATTATTTTTTATTTGTTTATACACATGTACATAAACAACAAGCTTGACAGCCTAAAATCATGTAAATTTTGAAGAAATAATACGGCATAAAAAATCTATGTTAAGAAAAAGATATTTGAAAATACTATTATTCTTTGCAGCGTGTTTTAATTTATTTCATCTGATTTCACATTAGAATATTTATTAAAATGAAAAATATTATTACTGGACAATTACTTATTTCCTATCAATGTCTATATTAAAAAAATAAAAAATAAATATATTTGCCTATATCTTTTTGATTATTTTTAGTAAGATTCTGAACTATATATTATTAACTTCATTCACAGAATTCAAGCGAAAAACAAGCTGTACTAAACTTATTTCTCTCTCTAGCTACGCATGCAAAAAAAATTTTGACGTCAATTTCAAATGATGACTTGTAGAAATTATCTTAAAATTAAATTTTAACAATACAAATGTTAGATAGTCTTACTAAACTGAATCCATATCTTGAAATCATTAAAAAAAAAACAAAAAAAAATCAATTTATGCTAGTTATTTAGAATATTGCTTTATGGTTAGCCCAACAAAGTGTGCTCTTATATATTTAGTTGTACAATTACATTGAACAAAATGAATACATTAGGAGAATACTTTAAGTGAAAATAAATAATTAATAAAAAAATAATACTACTATTATTTGGAGAATTATAAATAAATACAGATATTCTTGGTATAGTAAAATTTGTACGCAACATGATAGAGCATTTTTATACGGAATTTTCATCGGTGAATTTTTCTAAATTTAATTTATTATTAAGAATTAAAATTTTAACAAATTAATATATAATGCTAATTTATTATTGATAATAATTAATAAAACATTTTCCGGATTGTTTATCAATATTCTAAATAATTAAGCAAAAAAAGTCAATTTTGCTTTCCAATATTTTGTTAAACAAAAAAAGTCAATATTATTTTCTTTGATTACGTTATTTTACCAAATATTTATATTTTTATAATATATTTATTTTCTGGTTAACAATATTGATTTTCTCTGATCTCTCATTAAATGATGCATTAAAATAAACAAAAATTATTATTAGATACTTGTTATTTTCTGTCAAATGTTATATTAAAGAAGAAAAATACAAATGATTTGCCAACTTTTTTTTAACTCTTTTAACATAGATAAGAAATCATAATTGGATTCATTTACAGATATTGATAAGATATATAAGTAAAAAAGCAAGTAACATTTGCATGATAGATCACACTAAACTTATCTATTCTCTCTCTAAATTCACATGCAAATTTTCTTATAACATCATTTTGAAATGAACAGTTGTGTATCTGCCATTAAATTAAAAAAAAAAAGAAAAAAAAGAAAAAGAAATGAACAGTTGTAAAAATTGTCTTGAAGTCTAATTTTCACTACATGTGTGCCAATCGTGCGACTCACTAAAAGAAATGATTTGCTGTTGAATTTATACCAAATATTAAGATTTTTTTTTTTTTTTTTTTTTTTTGCAAAGCTTCACGCCCTTAGGCTTATATTCCACAGTATTCATAAGTTTACACGCATATGTCAATACACATGATTTCGTAGCTAGCTCAATGCTTATGATACACACTAATAAAAATTAAATGACGGAAAGGTAAAACCAGAAAACCCTTCTTCCAGCACACTTCCTTTCTTTGCTAACTCGTCAGCCATGCAATTTTGGCTTCTAGGAATGTACCTACAGTTGAAATTATTCTCCTTTAGCAATTTCCATATTTCATTTATCTCCTGATACGCCCTCCAGTCAGCTTCAAGAGGTGGATGCAATGACGAGCACACCTTTGCTAACTCCTGGTTATCAGTAAAGAATGAACATGTTTCCAGCCCCATAATTTTAACAAAAGAAATTGCCTCCCTAAGAGCTACGGCTTCCGCTTGTATAGGAGAACACACTCTACTTGGCGCGGCTCTATACCCCTTCAGCTGGGCACCTTCCTCCACCACAAACCCCAGCCCTCCCCTCCACGGCGGCTTCCATGAACCATCAACCTTACAGCTATACTGTGGGGTTGCAAAGTCTTGACCACTCGGTAGACTCACGTTCTTCTTATGAGCTGATGCCGCAATTCTTGTTTCCATCCCGACCGTACTGAGAATTTTGGAAAACCGCTCAAAAGTTGGTACCTGACCCCCGTAAGTTTTCTCATTTCGGCATCTCCAGATAGCCCATGCCGAATTAGCCATAATGGTCCATACCTCTTCAGAAGACTGATTGAAGACATGGTTTAGAATTTGTGGCAAGTCTTGAGGCAGTTCTTCAGTCCTGAGTGCTAATGGCCCGAGCAACCAACATGCCCGAGCAAAAGGGCATCGAAAAAGCATGTGTATTACGTCTTCTTCACCTTGGTTACACACGGCACATGAGGGGTCGCCTTTTGACATTCGTGACGATAAAATTTTCGCAAGAGGTAGTGCTCCATGCATCAATTTCCATAGGAAAATTCTGATTCGAGGTAAAATTTGACCCTTCCTCCAGATTAATTTCCACACCTCACTACCCATCAGTTCTTGGCCATCCTGAGTGATACCCTTGTATGCAAACTTCACCGAAAAATTACCAGAAGACGAGTCTGAGAAAACAAGCTTGTCCTCCCCTGCCTCATCTCTTGGAGGCAACACATTTGCCAATATGAACATGCAGTTTACATGACCAAACAATTGGATTAAGAGATTAACATTCCATGTGCCTGACTCATCTACCACCAAGTCTCTGACACTCAATCTTCTCTGTTCTGCTGACAAAACCGGGCACTCAACAGCCCCCGGAAACCACGGCTGCACCATAGCTTTGCATGTTCTACCATCACCTAAACACCAAGTTATCTTAGGCAATAACTGACCCCTAGCAGCCATCATCGCCTTCCAGCAGGGGGTGCATTTGTAAGTCCTTTTTGCAAGCCACAACTCACTTCTAGGGATATATTTTGCCCGAACCAAATTGACCCACAAAGCACTGTTTCTGGACGCAACTTTCCATAGCAATTTCATAACTAAAGCCTCGTTCATTTTGGTCAAATCTCGAATGCCTAGACCTCCTAACTCAACCGGCTTTGTAATCTTGCTCCAAGCAACATACGCCAAATATCGATCCTTCTCCAGAGCCCCCCAAAAAAACCTTCTCATCAGACCCGTGATCTGCCTAGTCACAGACTCGGGAATTTTGTCCGTCGACATGAAATAGATAGGCAATGCTTGAAGTACGGACTTTATCATAATTACTCGTCCAGCAGGGGATAAAATACGACCTTTCCATGCTTGTAATCTAGATGACACCTTCTCCAACAGAAAATCATAAGATATTCTTGATGAAACCACTGGTGCACCTAAATACTTTCCAGATTCAATGTTCTCATTAACTTCAAAAATTTGTGAGATTTGTACCCTAGTCTCTTGCGACGTGCACTTGCTAAACCAAATACTGCTTTTTTGTGGGCCAATTTGCTGACCCGAAACAGTAGAGAAGCAATGCAACAGATGCTTGATAATTTCAGCCTCCCCACAACTTGCCTCTCCAAATAGTAGAAGGTCATCGGCATACACACAAGAGGTCAGAATCTCAGCTTGTGGTGCAATCCGCAGCCCTCTCAGAAATCCATTTAAAGCATGAATCTCTAGAGATCTACATAACAGGTCCATACCCAAAATAAAAAGATAAGGTGATAATGCACAACCTTGTCTCAAACCACATTGCGGCTTGAAAAAACCATCTGCAACACCATTCAATACCACTGAGAACTCCGCTGAACGGACGCAACCCATGATCCACATAATCAGTTTCGAGGGAAATCCGTAAAAAGGCATGATTGACTCTAAATAGTCCCAATCCATTCGATCGAAAGCCTTTGATAAATCTACCTTCAAACAAAAGCTTTTCTTACGAAAGTCCTTAGATCGGAAAGAGTGAAGAACTTCCCTTAACAAAATTACGTTGTCCGAGATATCTCTACCCGGCACAAAAGCTGATTGCGCATACGAAATGCAATAGCCTATAAATGGTTTAAGCCTTGAGCAAATTACCTTTGACACCACCTTATAAATCACATTGCACACTGAAATTGGTCTAAAATGACCTACTTCTGATGGTTCTTCAGTTTTGGGTATTAGAATTAAATTAGACCTCGCCACACTTGCTGACATTCTACCTGAATTAAAAAATTCTTTCACTTCCCTCAACAGTACTGGTCCAAAAGAGCTCCAGTTTTCCTGTATGGTCTTAGCATTAAAACCATCAGGCCCGGGGGATTTATTTGCACCAAGTGACAACAATGCCGAATGGATCTCTAGATCAGACGGATCAGCTATCAACCCTTCATGCGCTGCCACTGGAATTTTTGGTAGTGCTTGTAATAATTCGGCCCCATACACTGTCACAACATTTGCTCTGCTGCTCTTCGTATAAATATTCCTGAAATGAGAAACAAAGTTAGTTCTTATTTGCTTTTCATCTGTTATCCAGTCGCCTTGCTCATCCCTCAATGCATTAATGGTATTACGCCTCTTTCTTGTCACTGCTGAGGCATGAAAAAACTTCGTGTTATTATCGCCATAGAGAGCCCACTTTAGACGGGATCTCTGATGCCAATAAAACTCCTGCATGAGTAGGCATTGCTCGTGTTGAGTCTGCAGCTCCTTCTCTTCTCCCGGTTGAACAAGGTCTGGTTGAAGAGAATTCAATCTGAGCATCTCTTTTTCACATTCTTTCAACATTACTTCAGGGGTCTTGATGCGCCGTACCCACAGCTTTACTTCCTTCTTGAAATTGGGTGCAACCAGATCCCAGCTAGAGGCCGAGCCTAGTGCAGCCTTGTGACAAACATCCTTGAAATCATCTCTCAACCCCCACCAGTTTTCGCACTTAAAACCTGGCTTGCTTCTTCTTTTTGAAGGCCTGGTTCGAATTAAAATTGGGTTGTGATCACTTTGAAACCGAGGCAAATGATAAACTTTAGAATTCGGGTACCTCAAGGTCCAAGACAGATTACCTAAAGCACGATCCAATCTCTCAGAAATATTCTGAGTACCCAACTTCTTATTAGACCAAGTGTAAGCGGGCCCACAGTGACCAAGATCAATAAGACCTGCTTGATGAATCCATGTTCTAAAAGCTTTATTTGGACAAGATAACTGCTCCTGTCCTCCCCATTTTTCTGAGACATTTGTTATAGCATTAAAATCCCCTAGCAAGCAAACTGAACCATCATAGTGAGACACATGAGACTCGAGATCACTCCAAATAGCAGGATTTTCAACCCGATTAGGGTCTCCATACACCCCAATTAGCATCCATTCCTCTACTTCTCCTTTCTCTA
Source organism: Carex rostrata (assembly GCF_964058835.1). Taxonomy (NCBI): domain Eukaryota; kingdom Viridiplantae; phylum Streptophyta; class Magnoliopsida; order Poales; family Cyperaceae; genus Carex; species Carex rostrata. The sequence continues at coordinate 5,054,767 of NC_135944.1, read as the reverse complement.
CCACCTTTGCTACTATCATATTTTTATTTTTCTCAATCAAACTAACTTTTACATCCTCACCCCAAACCAGCCATAACCCACCCGACTTACCAACTGATGAAACTACAACCGCGTTGCACAAAGGGAGTTGCTGAATTCTTTTACTAGCTTTCACCATGTTACACCGAGTTTCAGAGATGAAAGCTATTTGGGCCTTTGTACAATGAAGGTACCGGCTTAGCGTGGATACTGTCGTGCCTCCACTACCCCGACAGTTCCACGAGATAATACTCATATATGGGGTGCCGGCGCGTTTGGCCCCGCCGACTTAAGCCGTTTATTCACCCCAGAGTAACCATCTACTAAACCCGTTGTATCTTGCCCTACACAGATTAAGGGTTGTTTTGTTGAATGTAATCCAAGTCAGCAGCCAAGTCAGCAAGGTGCATAAGAACTGCAGTTTCTAGAAGCTACGTTTTTAGTTGTAGGTCTATCTTTGTTAAGAATTAGTTGTAATCTGGTTGTTAATTATAGGCAGCCACGTTCTCTGTTTAGACGTGTGCAGAAAAGGGTAGTTTCTATATTTAGTTTGTCATGTAGTGGGTTGGTTATAGGCTAGTTATAGCAGCGTTATTTTGGGATTAGTGGGTTCTAAATATAGCTGTCTGTAGTGGGAGTAGTTTGTTCTAAATTTAGATATTGTGTTACTTTAAATACTGAACTTCTGTAATTGAATGAGTGGAATAACAAGTTGTTGCTTATAGTTGAAAATTGTAGTTGTTCTCTGTTTTTCGTACCAGCAAATTTACCAGAAAAAGGCTGTTGCAATCAGCAAAGTTTCCAACAAATTGGTATCAGAGCCAGGTTAGAGATCAGGGCAGATCCTAGCATGGCAGAGAACATGAGCGTTTCGAATCCATCGATTCCGCTGTTCAAGGGAGACAACTACGAGTTTTGGAGCATCAAGATACGAACTTTGCTCAAGTCGCAAGGTCTATGGGAATTGGTGGAGACGGGAGCACCGACCGCAGATCCCACACCAGCAGAAACAACAAAGCGAGATGCGAAGGCGTTGTTCTTCATTCAACAAGCCGTTGTTGACACGGTGTTCATAAAAATCGCAGCAGCGGCATCGGCAAAGGAGGCGAATCTGTTCAAGCATTTCTCACAAGAGTCACATCCACCGTCAACCAAATCAAGAGTTGTGGCGAAGATCTTGCTGAAAAGATCGTGGTAATGAAGGTGCTCCGCAGCCTTACCTCAAAATTCGACCATGTCGTGGCAGCAATCGAAGAGTCCAAGGACCTGTCCACATACTCTTTCGACGAGTTGATGGGTTCGCTGCAAGTCCATGAAGTACGACTTCTCAGATCTGAAGAGAAGGACGATTCTAAGGCTTTCCTCACCAGAGGCAACTCAAGTAGAGGAAGAGGTCGCAGTGGTAGAGGTCGTGGAAGAGGCACGAGCAGTGGAGACAACCGTCAACATCAACAAACAACAAAGAAGGATATTGAGTGCTACTATTGCCACAAGTTTGGTCATGTCAAGGCAGATTGCTACAAGAAGAAGAGGGAAGACGGACAAGGCAAGCAAGGCGTTGAATGCCACTATTGTCACAGAATCGGCCATGTGCAGGCTGATTGCTTCAAGAAGAAGCGTGAGGAAGAGCAAGCCAATGTTGCAGAGGAGAAAGGCAATGGGAAAGGCACCGAAACCATGCTCTTCATGACGAAAACTGACGAGAAATCAGATGTAAGTCAAGTTTGGTTTCTGGACAGCGGATGTTCTAATCACATGTCCGGTTACAAGTATCTCTTCGAAGAATTGGATGAGTCATACAAGAAGCCTGTGAAACTCGGCAACGACAAACAAATACAAGTTGAAGGTATCGGCAAGGTGGCTGTCCAAACTGCAAACAGTACAAGGTATCTACACAATGTATACTACATCCCGCAACTTTCACAAAATCTCCTAAGCATCGGGCAAATGATGGACAGCGGGTATGCAATCAAATTCGAAGGCAACACTTGTAAAATTGAGGAGTCATCAACAAAGCATGTGATGGCAACCATTCGGAAGACACAAAATAACTTGTTTCCATTGGAAATAACAGAGGTTGATGATAGTGCACTTGCAATTATGGAACCTAATCAAAGCAGATTATGGCATCTAAGGTACGGGCATTTAAATATCAATGGTTTGAAATTACTAAACCAGAAAAATATGGTGATAGGATTACCAGAGATAGAGGAAGTTGGGTTATGTGAAGGTTGTATACTTGGCAAACAATCAAAATTGCCATTTCCGAAGGATCAATCTCTCCGTGCAACCCGAGCACTTGAAGTGGTGCATACCGATCTGTGTGGGCCCATGGAAACGACTTCAATGGGTGGAAGTAAATATTTCATGTTGTTCATTGATGATTTTAGTAGAATGACATGGGTATTCTTCATTACCTATAAGAGCGAAGCATTTAAGATGTTCAAGAAGTTCAAAGCCATGACGGAAACGCAAACCGGCATGAAACTGAAAGCGTTAAGATCAGATCGGGGTGGTGAGTATCAATCAACCGAATTCAAGAAATTTTGTGAACAAGAAGGCATCTTGCAGCAACTAACCACACCCTACACCCCTGAGCAAAACGGTGTAGCCGAGCGAAAGAACCGAACCGTTATTGAGTTGGCAAGAAGCATGCTGAAATCAAGAGGCATACCGAATTCTTTTTGGGCAGAAGCCGTAGCCACAGCAGTCTACATTCTCAACCTTTCACCGACAAAGGCAGTCATGAACAAAACTCCGTATGAGGCGTGGTTCAGAAGGAAACCAACCGTGAGTCACTTACGAGTTTTTGGATGCATTGCGTACACTCTTATCAACTCGCACAACCGAAAGAAGTTGGATGCCAAATCTGAAAAGTGCATATTCATAGGGTACTGCATTCAATCGAAGGGATATAGACTCTACAACCCTGAAACAAAGAAGACAATTGTCAGCCGCAACGTGATGTTCGACGAGAATACGAGTTGGAGATGGAATTCGGAAGGTGTTGAAGTACCGACTATTTTACAAAGTGAGGAGGAGGAGGACAGTGAGCAGCCTCAAGTTGAAACAAACCTAAACGAAGACATACCAACACCAACACGAGTTTATACAAGAAGAAGCAACCAACCGCCACAGCAAAAGACCAAAACCTTGCAAGATTTATATGCAACAACACAAGTGCTTTTGGTGGCTGATCCCGAGTGCTTTGAAGAAGCCGCTGGAAAGGAAGAATGGGTTACAGCTATGAAAGAAGAAATGCGAGCAATTGAGGAAAACAACACGTGGGAGTTAGTAGAACTGCCAAAGGATCACAAGGAAATCGGGGTCAAATGGATCTACAAAACCAAGCTCGGTCCTGATGGGAAGGTGCTCAAATACAAGGCAAGATTAGTTGTGAAGGGATATGCACAAAGGCAGGGAATTGATTACAATGAGACGTTCTCCCCTGTTGCAAGGTTTGAAACCGTTCGACTCTTGCTAGCACTAGCTGTCCAATTAAAGCAACCGGTCTTTCAACTCGATGTTAAGTCTGCTTTTTTGAATGGAGAACTAATGGAAGAGGTGTATGTCGAGCAACCTGAAGGATTCAAAATCAAAGGCAAAGAAAACTGGGTGTATCGGCTCTACAAAGCACTTTACGGCTTGAAGCAAGCCCCACGAGCGTGGTATAGCAAGGTAGATGCATGCTTTCAGACCTTGGGGTTCACAAGAAGCAAGAATGAGCCGAATCTCTACATCAAACAGAACATAGGTCTGCTGGTCGTTTGTTTATATGTTGATGATATGATCTACTTCGGTACAAATCAAGGGATGGTTCAAACATTTAAAGAACAAATGATGCGTATGTTCAAGATGACAGATTTGGGTGAGATGCATTACTTTCTAGGGCTAGAGATTGAGCAAGAAGAAGGTAATATGTTCATTTCTCAGAGGAAGTATGCGAAAGATCTAGTTGAGAAGTTCGGAATGAAAGGATGCAATCTCGTGCAAACACCATCTAATGTCAACGAAAAGCTCACAGCAGAGGATGGCACAGAACATATTGATGCAACACGATTCCGAAGTTTGGTTGGAGGCTTGATGTATTTAACACACACACGGCCCGACATCTCACACTCAGTTGGGGTCATCTCAAGGTTCATGCAAACACCGACCAAACAACACATGGGTGCAGCAAAAAGGATATTAAGGTATGTTGCAGGCACAACGAGCTATGGTCTGTGGTACAAATCTGTTGAGAATCCAAGTTTAATTGGGTATAGCGATAGCGATTGGGCAGGAAGCCTAGACGATAGAAGGAGCACATCCGGGCAAGTGTTCTTCTATGGCGACAATGCAATCTGTTGGAATTCAAAGAAGCAATCAACTGTTGCACTCTCTACAGCTGAAGCGGAATACAATGCTGTGACTTCAGCTGCACGTCAAGGGGTCTGGCTTAGGCGCATGCTAGAAGAGTTAAATTGCAAGCAAAAAGGAGCAACCATAATACTATGCGACAACCAGTCAACGATAGCAATGAGCAAAAATCCAGTGTTTCATAGTCGTACTAAGCATATTGATACAAAGCAACACTTCATCCGAGAGTTGGTTGAGCAAAAGGAAATCGAATTGGAGTATCTTAATACAAATGAACAAGTTGCTGATATCATGACCAAGGCTCTTGCAAGAGAGAAGTTTGTTTGGTGTCGAAGAATGATGGATGTAGATGACTTTGGATTAAGGGGGAGTGTTGAATGTAATCCAAGTCAGCAGCCAAGTCAGCAAGGTGCATAAGAACTGCAGTTTCTAGAAGCTACGTTTTTAGTTGTAGGTCTATCTTTGTTAAGAATTAGTTGTAATCTGGTTGTTAATTATAGGCAGCCACGTTCTCTGTTTAGACGTGTGCAGAAAAGGGTAGTTTCTATATTTAGTTTGTCATGTAGTGGGTTGGTTATAGGCTAGTTATAGCAGCGTTATTTTGGGATTAGTGGGTTCTAAATATAGCTGTCTGTAGTGGGAGTAGTTTGTTCTAAATTTAGATATTGTGTTACTTTAAATACTGAACTTCTGTAATTGAATGAGTGGAATAACAAGTTGTTGCTTATAGTTGAAAATTGTAGTTGTTCTCTGTTTTTCGTACCAGCAAATTTACCAGAAAAAGGCTGTTGCAATCAGCAAAGTTTCCAACATGTTTTTCATTCAAACTCATACCAGAATTGTAATCTTCTTCATAGCCACTCCCCAGTTCTGACCTTACAAAAGACCTTTTATTACCTGCTTGAGCTGTTGTTTTAGAAGGAACCGATTTAGAACTTTTTGATTTCCTTGGCACATCCTTCTCAGGCACAAGTGCTGGATTTAGGATCCACTCTCCTATCTTTGGAGACAGAATATCAGATGCCTTAAATCTCTTCTCTTGACCCGGTTTTTGGGCCAACAAAGCAAGTCGTGCATGGTCCTTACAACCTGCCATTTCATGACCCAATTTGCCGCAAAAAAGGCAAATACGAGATACCTTTTCGTATGAACAGTATACCACAATTTGGCCAAGTGTTGGGTGTGTAACTTTGACCTTATCCTTCACTTCTTCGCCAACTGGAATGAGAATCTTCATCTTTACAAATCTTTTCCCTTGTACAAAGCCCTTAACCGGCGCCGAGACCGGGGTCCCAACTTCCTTCCCTATCATGATTAACCCTTCATCTTTAAAGGCATTGACTGGTAAATTTAAAAAGAGAACCCAAACCGCCACAACATCCACAAGTGCCGGGTTGAGCTCCTGTTCAGAGGTGACTTGTCTAAAAGCAACAATATCTCCTCGATAGGTCCATGGTCCTCCTAACTGAGCAGTTTGCAAATCCTCAATACGATTAAATTCGATAAGGTAACAATTCTTCACTACTTGCCTCATGGTTGTTACTGGGTCAGCCCCCCAAGCATTCATCATGGCTTTCGCAAAAGGTCCATCAAAAACAGTTCTGTCAGTAATGATACGGGCTAGAAGACATAGACTCCAATCTGTGCTCGAAGTCGCTTTTTGTGGTATAGCAACTCCCTCACTATCCAGATCCTCAGTGTTAAGTCCAATAAATTTCTGAATAAATGCTTCATCATCTTCTGTGAGTAGAGACATTTTTAGTTTTGGTAGTCTGAGTTTTGTGGAGTTGGTTAGCTTTGATTTTTTTCGGCCAGATGAGAAAGGTTGGGTACCAGAGAGATAAGTGGAAAGAAGGATATTGGATGGGTGAGGACCTAAGATGGAATTTTTATTTTTAGTGGACCTAAAGGAAAAATGGGGGAGATTGCAAGGCTGCCTGGAAGGAGTAAACTGCACAAAAATCGGTATAGATTTTCCAATTAAGGAATATTCACTGAAAAATGAGCAAATTAAGGAATATTAAGATTTTTCACTGAAAAAATTATGTAGAAAATAGTGTTAAGTAAATTCAATCAATTGTTTAAATTGTATAAACGAAGATAAGGATATAAATTAATTTAGAATTACAAATAAAAGACTTAGAGGTTTGAACCCTACTCTTGTTAATTTTATATTGGATGAATATTCAGATTTAGAAGTTACACCTCGTGAAATTGTATTGACTTGTAAAAGTAACTAGTCAATATTGGAGCAATTAAGAAAATTAACAATGTGACACGTCATGACATAAACGACAAATTAATATAGAGATTCGTTTACACGACAAATTGTCCCCAAAAGACTCGAAGCGAGCGCTTTCAGACCATACAACATGACAAATTGTGGGAGCAGTGCGCCATAATTTTTTACTTTAAAAATTATATAAAAATAATATAGAATATTAGATGCAGAGTAGACCACTGAAATTTCACGGTTGACCACTAGTTCGGCTTATAAAAGAATCAAATTGTGTGCATCTCAATGCAGATCAAACAACTTAAATCAGAAAGCCGAAAGAATTTGATCAGATATCTATTGAACACTTTGCTCCTCGTGTGAGTGAATGAGCATCCCTTAAAACACCTAACTGTGAAGAATATTCACAATCTGATAGGATCATGTACAAAGGGCTCTCATAGAACTGGTCTAGGATTCGGATCCTTATCGGGGGCCAATCTGAGATCAAACGAAATAAGACCCATGATCCAGCAATAACTCGGCCCAGCGAGGCCCAATAAAGATTTCACCCAACAAGGCTTAACCGGGCCTTAACCAACAAGACTCCAGTCCGGACTCAATTTACGGTCACCACTCCCGCGTTAGTAACTTACGGGTGTGATTTGGTGATCACTTTCTATGCGATCGTCACCGTCGTTATGCGAACTCTTCTAACTGTTCTGAAAATGCGGAATGACATTTAGGAGATAGTCTATTTAAGGCAAAAAGTCTCATTAAGCAGAGGCTGATTTTTTCGGAATAGTCGAGGTACCATATAGGCTAGAGTCTGAATACCTAGCTCCATATCTTTACTCTTCAGGAACCGATAACCCATTTCTCTAATCTTAGTCCCATCTCATTGAGGCAGAACGAGCCCAAAACCAACACCTTTCGCATATGGCCTACTCTCCTCCGGAATAAGATGTATCACCACCGAACCGTAACCCTAATGAATATCCGGCCAGTGTCTATTTGATATATAGGGAATTCATTTTGAGATTTGTATATTATTAAAACAAACGTCGACTCAGATCTCCTTGTACATATTGTCAGGTTTTGCACTGGATCTGTAATTAAATGATCTGAAAATTATTAATTTTATATCTATTTAAAAATTTAGTAAATAAATTATCAATAAATATAAAATTTTGCCTCAAAAAATATTTTTAATATAAACATCATATTAAGAGATTGAAATTTACAAATAAGATATGAAAGACTCGAGAGTATGAACCCTACTCTTGTTGAATTGTATAATACATGTTGCATGTGAATAATATTCAGATTTTAAGAGAAGTCACGACTCGTGAAATATATTGTATCGACTTGTAAAAGTAACTAGTCAATATTGAAGCAATTGATTAGAACATTCACAAAACTGCATTCATAAGGAGACGCGTCATGACATAAACAACAAATTAATATGAATAAAGATACTGTCCCCCCCTTTCCAGTCCCCTATCTGTCCCCCCGATTAATGGTTTATGGTAGTTAATTAATGCAATCATTAGTAGTTCCCTGCTAACTATAATTGAAAATCCCTCGCTGAACTTGCTGAACTCGCTGAACTTCAAATTTTCCTTCTCCGAGTCTCTTTCTCGGCGTGGTGCACCGTCGAGATCCGACGAGGAGAGTGTGGTGCACCGTCGAGATCTAGCGAGGATAGTGTGGTGCACCTTCGAGATTCGACGAGGAGAGCGTGATGCACCATCGAGATCCGATGAGATCAGGCGAGGAGAGTGCGGTGCACCATCGAGATCCGGGCGGGAGAGCGTGGTGCACCATTGGAGGGGTCCATGCTAGCCCAGCGAAGGTTGTCAAAGTGGAACATATGAATATTTTATTAGTTAGATATGAATATTTCATTTTGTTAGATATGCATACTTCATGTTAGATATGAATACTTCTTGGAAGAGGTGGGGTGAGAGAGATGAATCTGACAATGAATTTTGAATTGTATAAATTATTTCGAACATGTATGAATACTTCGTAATCGTCAGTATGAATACTTCTTGGAAGAGGTGGGGTGAGAGAGATGAATCTTTCTTTGAATTTTGAATTGTATAAATTATTTTGAACATGTATGAATACTTCGTAATCGTCAGTATGAATACTTCTTGGAAGAGGTGGGGTGAGAGAGATGAATCTGACTTTGAATTTTGAATTGTATAAATTATTTCAAACATGTATGAATACTTCGTAATCGTCAGTATGAATACTTCTTGGAAGAGGTGGGGTGAGAGAGATGAATCTGACTTTGAATTTTGAATTGTATATTATTTCAAACATGTATGAATACTTTGTAATCGCCAGTATGAATACTTCATTTGTTTAGATATGAATACTTCTTTATTTAGATATGAATAATATATAGATTCGCTGTAGTGGTCTCCAATCTTGGCAAATATCGCTTTCAGGGGGTTGCGATCTCCAATCCAGACTGTCACAAGACGTCAGCGGTCCCCCCTGGTCGTTACTGGTCCCCTCCCACTTGTGTTTACATATGACGAATGATTATGATAATAAGTATGAATACTATAAATCCGTAGGTATGAATACTATACGTTTTGACTATTAATAAAATAGCATTAATCTTGCTCTTTGGTAGTAGTTAGCACGTTTTAACTATTTTTTTTGTCTTTTAGTGTGGGAGACAGATAGGGGACTGAACTAGGAGACTGTTAGTCGATCCCAATTAATATAGAGTTTTGTGTCCACGACAAATTGTCCCCAAAAGACACATACAACAGGACAAATTTTTGGGTGGATTTAAATAGAGATTCCATAGACTGCAGTGCACCAGAATTTTTAATTTTTAAAATTATATAAAAATAATATAACGTATTAGACGGGTTACGGTGAAATTTTGATACAATCAAGTGGTTTAATTTTTTAATTAGATGCCACATCAGAGTTAACCATTGAAATTATATGTTAGACCATATCCGAGTTCATTTTCGGAAGAAAACGAATTAATAATTTGATTTTTATAGAAAATTTCTAAGAGGAAGGAAAAAAGTCTACCAAGATATTAATGGCAAAAGAAACAAAATTTTCTTATACGTGAGAATAAAAGTGTTTAACTGCGTCAGTATTCTTGCGGATATTTTCATTACTATATAAAGCAATATTTATGAAAATAAAAATAATTATTTTTTACACTTGTAGATATAATACTGTTGGGTTTGATCTCTTTATATATGAGAATTTATGTGATTTCCTTAGTTCGTTTCAGTTAATGCTTTCATGACATCTAATACTTTATAATTTTTAATATTTTTTTGAAAAATAAAAATATTATGGCAGAGCAAAGCTAATAAGATTTTAATAGTATGTAAAAAGATTTTTCGAATGAGACACAATTATATAATTATTTAGAATAATAATATATTCGAAAAAATATTAAGAGGGAGTGCAATTTATAATTTGCTGATTCATTTGCACCCAACTGCGTCCAAAATCAGTGCCCAACTCTTTATATATATTTGAGTGAGTCTATGGTACTATGCATATCACGGGTTGTTACCGTGCTACGGCTCTATATTTGAGTTTTCAAATCCTAACGGTCGATCCGAACCGTTCATCTTGTTCTCCATATTAATATGTGTTTGGAGACCAAATTTTACATTTTTTGAAATTTTTTTACTATTTTTTTAGATATTTAGAAAATCACTTGATCTGAAAATTCTGGACCATCCAAAAACAGTGATTTTCAATAAATCTAAAAAAATAGTAAAAAAATTTCAAAAAATGTAAAATTTGGTCTCCAAACACATATTAATATGGAGAACAAGATGAACGGTTCGGATCGACCATTAGAATTTGAAAACTCGAATATAGAGCCGTAGCACGGTGCCAAATCGTAATATGCATAGTACCATAGACTCACTCTATATATTTTCATATACTTGTGCGCCATCAAAAATTTTAAACATATATATATACAAGTGTTTATATATATCTACATTAATAGCTGTTTAATAGTCTCTATTTTATTAAAAGCAAATCTAACACTCTTAATCCTTCTTGATTAAACTAATGTATTAATTTTGTGTCTCCATGTAATGCTCCGTAAAAGAAATTTCACCTAATTACTTCCTGACAGTTTTGGAAATAGTAAAAAAATGACATAAAATACAAGGCCACAAGGGCATAAGTCATTACAAAATTTAACAATACAATCATACCTTCTAATGATAATATATAATATATGTCTCTATAGCCATGTAGTCCATTAGTTAAGGTATTGTTTCTCAAAAAAAATATAATAATAATAATAATAATAATAATAATAATAATAATAATAATAATAATAATAATAATAATAATAATTAAGATATTAGTTATTCTCTACCGCGGTTGTTATTTCCATTTATTTACATATTAGTAATTGATTTAGGCTTGGGTACTTTGCATGGCACTGATTGGATGCGTACTATGAATTAATATCTTTGTTTTTAAAGTTCAATCAATCAAAATGAAGAACTGGTCAATATATTTGTAAGTTCATTTATGGAGATCATGTTGAATAATTCATATCAACTACTAAACTTTCAAAATGAAAATAATTAAATATTGACCATAGTACGGAACAATCCATGCTATGCATAGTGTTTTTTATTTGAGGTATAGAATATTTTGAAAAAAACATCGATTTAGTATCCATCTTAAAATTAAAAAAAAAATCCAAAAACTATAAAAGTTGGTCGCCAAGCACATTTTGATATTGAGAACATTTTGAGTATTGCAGATCTAAATTTTGGAATTTAAATTCAGTAATTTACAATTCAATACACAAGATGACCTATACATTATAATGCACCATAGCCCATCTCGTGATTTTGATATGTAATATGTTGTTGTATTTGTGCACTGGAAAATCGGCTTCCATAGTTTTTGCTCCAATTTAATCCAGTGTTGGTATCATTTCATCAGCATGGCTTGAATGAAAGTTCTACGATCTAGCTAGCACCCTATCCTCTGAATATTTTTGGTGTGCATTCAAGCTTTCAGTTTGCCAGGTTTAATTTTTTCCAATTCCTGAAATATTTAAAAGAACAAGTCTTCCTGCAATATACAGAGGTTGTGCCGCCCATATTCTTCTATATATCTTGAGCTGAATCTATGAATCAGTGGGAGATATGTTTTATTTGGGAGTGGATGATTAGATAATGATAAACCTAGATATGTGGAAGGAAAGGTTCTAAGTTTGAAACCCATCATGTTTGCTAGTAGGGGTGTTCAAATAGTTTCGGTTTAAAAGGATCAGTTGTTCAGTTTAAATGGATTGATTCGAATGAATTTTGTAATTATTTCAGTTTAAATGAATCAGATTGATTTAGATTTCTCAAAACAAATTTAATAGGCATATAGTGTTGAAGTACTTATGAAAGTGTATTAGCCAGTCTCATAAAAAAAATTGTATATATAAAGGGTTTGAAATTTGCTCCTGCCCTAAGCTCCAAAATCTTTAGAACCGGACCTGTAGATTGATCGGGAAGGTGTGGAGGAGAAAGAGGGAGGTCATTAAGTTAATTGCCTTTTTGTAATAAAAAATGTGATCGTTAGTTGGCTAATTGCCGTGATTCCCATCATCTATGGCTCATAAGATCTTAAACCACTTGGTACTATATAAAAATATTTGCATCATTAATACCATCAAAAAGAATAATACGCAAGCAGATGCTTCTTTTGGAGAAGTCATTATACTGTAGCTTGTAGAACTTATGCGTGTTTCATAAGCCATATATTGCCTTTTCCAATGAATGAAACGCCAACTGCACACCATTGCAAAAAGGTAAATTGGGTCGAATCAAGCATATGTTGATGTCCCAGATATGACTAGTTTATTCATAATTAAAAAAGTCCCCTGATAATCATAAAAATAATTAGACTTACGAGATAATATATTTTCATTTAAATAACCACATTTCGCGCCAGCCCTTTATATACATCAGTCTCATTTTTTGACCTTTCTCAATAATAATATGATAATAATTTTTAATTGGGAAATAATAATTATGTATAACAATTCATATAAATGGATAATTCTAGCACACATCTAACATTAATGGTATTTATAGTGTGTGTAGAGAGCATATGCTTATAAGTCATTTTTGTAGTTTCAATATCCAAATTGTTGATCTGAAGTGCTCAATATGTTCTCCATATTAATGTGTTAGCAGACCAAATTTTATATTTTTTGAAATTTTTATACTATTTTTTCAGAATTTTTCAAAACAGAGTTTATCATTTTTTTTATTATTTTAAATATTTTTTATGACTATTTTGAAAAATTCTAAAAAAAATAGCAAAGAAAATTCAAAAAAATATAAACTTTGGTCTCCAAGTACATTCTTGTATGGAGAACATGTGGAGTACTTCAAATCGACCATTTGAATATTAAAAACGTAAAAAAGACTTTTAAACATATGTCCTCATATGCTTATGGAAGTGGAGTAGCCAAGCCCTTTCTCTCTCTCTATATATATATATGACAAACATTATTCAAATAAAAAATTAAATGATCAATGTGATCCATCTACATTTATTGTACGTGCATCTAACTTTTATAATACGTACATTCAAATTGTTTATATTGTGCTTGTGTGAAGTTTTTGTTGAACTGAAAGATGTTTAGTGGGCCATCATATAATTTAAAATTTTAATTGTAGTTTTAATAATTAAAGATGAATGATCCATGAAATTTCAAATTGATTAAAATTTGATAAACACGGCATCTAAATATTTGAAAATACATCCAAAACATTAATTATTTGACTTAATTTATATTATTCAGGTGGGATATATCTAGGGGTGAAAACGGAGCCGGATTATCTGGCGGATATCCGCTCCGTATCCGGATTATCCGGATTCGGATAATTTCCGGATACGGATTCGGATAATTTTCGGAAATCCATAAAAGATCCAGATTCAGATACGGAGTCCTAAACGGAGCGGATATCCGGATTATCCGGATTCGGATAGTTTGGCTGGACCCATATAAAAGAGGAATAAATATTTGCTATAGGTGGGATTTGAACCCATGTCCTCCCATCTCAATGCCTTTAGACTAAGCTTCAAACCACTACACCACAACATCTTTTGTTACCATACACTTATTTGATATATATATATATTATATGAATATATTATCTCCCATCTCTTATAAGTTCATTAATATTTATATTTAATGTTTTAATTAATATTTGTATCTTAGAAGTTCATATATCTTAATTATCCGACCATTATTCGTTTTATATCCGTATTCGAATCCGTATCCGTGGACTATCCGTTTCGTATCCGTATCCGTTTACGGCGGATTTGGTTTTGAATTTTGATATCCGTTTACTATCCGTATCCGTATTCGTATCCGCTCATTATCCGACGGATGCGGATATGGTATCAGCATTATCCGCTCCGTTTTCACCCCTAGATATATCTTATAGTTAGATATATATATACTACAATATTCGTTAAAAAAAATATTTATCAAAGTTTTTGCATTGTATCGGTGTCAATTAAAGCTGTTAAGGTATGACTTTTGACATTTGATAGAAGGTATATAGCTTTCTTGGGCTGTCGGTGTGAACGTTTCTTTTATTTTAAGGAATTCATCTAAAACTAAAATATTGGTGCGCACCATGTTCTCATTTGTCGATATCTCTGCACAGCCATGTTCATGTTCTCGTTTGTTGATATCTCTGCACACCCATCTGGTGTGTTTTCCGAACTCTTGCAAAAGCATAAATTGTGCCGATCGTGCCGGATCAAGCATGAGGATGAGGTCCCAGCTATATATCATATATTTGTTCATATTTAAAAAATTTCCCGAGATCTGTACAGAAATTTTATATATCCATAATGGCTCTTTCGTGGAAGCAACCAAATGTTGAAAAGTTGAAGAAACCCCTCTGAAATAAAATATTGGGAACGACTAACAGTACTTTCATATCAGTCCCCTAAACGTCCCCCGCACTAAAAGACAAACAACTTTCGACAGGAGACCACTAACTGACTCTAACATCTAATATGGAGATATTTATACTCTGAGTTAATAGTCAAAACGTATAGTAATCATACCTACGAATGTATAATATTTATACTTATTATCAGAACCATTCGTCATATGTAAACACAAGCTGGAGGGGATCAGTAACGACCAGGGGGACCGCTGACGTCTTGTGACAGCCTGGACTGGGGACCGCAACCGTCTGAAAGCGACATTTGCCAAAATTGGGGACCACTACAACGAATCTATATATTAATCATATCTAACTAAAGAAGTATTCATATCTAAACTAATAAAGTACTCATACTAACGATTACGAAGTATTCATACATGTTTGAAATAATTTATACAATTCAAAATTCAAAGTCAGACCCTTCTTCTTGAACACCTCTTCTAAGAAATATTCATAATTCATACATGTTTGAAATAATTTATACAATTCAAAATCAGACCCTTCTTCTTGAACATCTCTTCTAAGAAATATTCATATCTAATAACATAAATGCATATCTAACAAACGAAGTATTCATATCTAACAAACGAAGTATTCATATCTAACAAATGAAGTATTCATACATGTTCGAAATAATTTATATAATTCAAAATTCAAAAAGTCAGATCCATCTCTCTCACCTCACATCTTTCAAGAAGTATTCATATATAACATGAAGTATGAATATCTAACAAATGAAGTATTCATATCTAACTAATAAAGTATTCATATATTCCACTGTG
Source organism: Carex rostrata (assembly GCF_964058835.1). Taxonomy (NCBI): domain Eukaryota; kingdom Viridiplantae; phylum Streptophyta; class Magnoliopsida; order Poales; family Cyperaceae; genus Carex; species Carex rostrata. The sequence continues at coordinate 5,039,387 of NC_135944.1, read as the reverse complement.
ACAACCTTCGCTGGGCTAGCATGGACCCCCTCCAATGGTGCACTAGCTCTCCCGGTCAAATCTTGACGGTGCACCACTATCTCCTCGTCGGATCTCAACGGTGCACCACCCTCTCCTCGCCGGATCTCGACAGTGCACCAAGCTCTCCTCGCCGGATCTCGACGGTGCACCACGCCGAGAAAGAGAAGAGGTGGAGGCCGTGAAGGCCGTGAAGAGCGTGAATATGATTTTCCTTTTTTGTTGATCGGAAGAGAGAGAGGAGTCAAGCACAGTTGACTTTGCATATTAATGACAATAGGTTGTTAGGGGGACTAATAGAGAACTAATCAGCGGGGACTAAAATCTTTACTCTAAAATATTTAAGAAATTCAACACCGCATAAAAATCTGATCTGGTTTTAGATCTATGTAAACCGTCCAAAATTCGTAGACCTAACCAGCCTATTTTTTTTTTTACACTTGTGGATATAATACTATTGGGTTTTATTCCTTTAATTAGTCATGAGATTTTATGTGATTTCTTTAGTTCGATTCATTTATTGCTTTCATGACATTTAATACTTTATATTTTTTTCATATTTTTTTTGGAAAATAAAAATATTATGGAGACACAATTATATAATTATATAGAATAATAATATATTCGAAAAAATATTAGGAGGAAGTGCAATTTATAATTTGCTGATTCATGTGCACCCAACTGCGTCCAAAATCAGTACCCAACTCTTTATATAGATTTTCATATACCTGTGCGCCATAAAATATTTAAACCTATATATATACAAGTAAGTGTTTATATATATTTACACTAATGGATGTTTAATATAGTCTCTATTTTATTAAAAGGAAATCTAACACTCTTAATCCTTCTTGATTAAACTAATGTATTAATTTTGTGTCTGCATGTAATGCTCCGTAAAAGAATTAATTTCTTAACTTACACCCTATGTTACCCCGATACTTCTATATGAGTTCCATACCAATGTCGGATACGTATCGGACACGCCATCTGGCATATTTAAAACTACCAGATACAGCCTTTGCACCCGTAGATCGCGCATAGACTGTGTTAAAATTATTTTTCTAGCGGCCGGCGGGATTCGAACCCAGCTCACAAGCATAAGAACCATGCCACCCTACCACTACACCACAAGATATTTGTTGTTACAAAGGATTAGCTAGCTCTGTTATTTAATCTATACTTTTGAGTTATTGTATTATTTCCACTCCAATTTTTTTAATATTTAATGTATTTAAAATTAAACAAGTGTTGAACTAATATTATAATAAAAATAAAAAAACTAATATCTATAGACGTATTGTATCTATGATTTTTGAAAATTATCGTATCTGATACAATACTCGTACTCGTATCCATGCAACATAGCTTACACCTAATTACTTCGAGACAGTTTTTGAAATAGGAAAAAATTTACATAAAATACAAGGCCACAAAGGCACAAGTCATTAAAAAATTTAACAATACAATCATACCTTCTAATGATAATTTATAATATGTCTCTCCAGCCATGCAGTCCATTAATTAAGGTATTATTTCTCAAAAATAAATAATAATAATAATAATAATAATAATAATAATAATAATAATAATAATAATAATAATAATAATAATAATAATAATAATAATTAAGGTATTAGTAATTATCTACCGCGGTTGTTATTTCCATTTATTTAAGGACGATGATAACAGTCCCCGCACCCTCTACCCCGCAAAAAACCCCGCAGAAAAGGACAAAAATAACATGGGGGGACCGTCCAATCATTAATGAGCGTTTAAAAAACTGCGGGTATTTAACTTGAAGCATTAAAGTATTTACCTTGAATTTGTCCGGTATTAAACCCTATGCAATAATCTCTATTTATGAAAGAATAAATCAATCCATTAATTGTCCCCGCACAAAATTTCCTTTTTTTTTGAATCATCCCCGCACAGTTGGGGACCATTAAACATGGGGGGACCACTCAATCATTAATGAACGTTTAAAAAACTGTTAGTATTTAACTTGAAGCATCGAAGTATTTAACTTGAATTTGTCAGGTATTAAACCCTATGCAATGATCTCTATTTATGAAAGAATAAATCAATCCATTAATTGTCCCCGCACAAAATTTTCTTTTTTTTTGAATCGTCCCCGCACAACTGGAGACCATTAAATAAACAATCCCCTCACCCAATGATAAATACTCTGAAACATAATGATAAATATTTTATGTTACATGGGTAAATACTTGACATTATATGGATAAATACTTTATGTTACATGGATAAATATTTCTCAGGCATACTTTCAACTTTCAGTAAAACATCAATCGTAAATACTCTCATGCATAATGATAAATACTTTATGTTACATGGATAAATATTTTGTATTGCATAGATAAATACTTCTTAGATATAATTGCAACTTACAGTAAAACATCAATGATAAATACTTTCAGACATAATAATAAATACTCTATGTTACATGGATAAATACTCTATGTTACAAGGGTAAATACTTCTCAGAAATAATGATAAATACTTTTTTGAACATCAATTAACAGATAAACATTTATTAACAGTGATTGTTATTAGATAACAGTATAATTAATGCGCAGATTGTTTTTAAAGCAATAATTAACGCGGGAATTGTTATTAGAGGAATGCATAATTAATGCGGGGATGGGAGTGGGGGGTTCTTATAATTAGTGGGGGGATAAAAGGAAACTTTTAGGAAAATTAGTGGGGGGATATATGGCATTTAAGGAAGAGAGAGAGTGCGGGGAAAATGGGGGGATGGGAGTGGGGGGTTTGTTATAATTATTCTTTATTTAAATGTTAATCATTGATTTAGGCTAGGTAATTTGCATAGATCTGATTGGATCCGTACTATGAATTAATATCTGTTACGTTACGAAATTTTAGTACTTAAAGTCAAAGGATTTAAAAACAAGAATTAAAATTTTTGCTAATAAAATGGAAGTTTAAACCTTAATTAAGGTTCCCCTAAATAAGTAAATTAAGTATGAATCAAAACCGCGTTGAAATTTCGAGATTTTGAGATTTTATAGGCTGAGTGCGGATGGGTTGACCCGCACTGCGGGTGGGTGCATCCGCACTCATTCAAACATGTGTTGATTTGAAATTCTGAAAAATTAGCTAAGTACTGAGTGCGGGTGAGTGACCCGCACTGCGGGTGGGGTTCATCCGCACTACGCTCGGACTTTTCCTGACCTCTTGCCTAAGTCCCGAGTGCGGGTGAAGCCACCCGCACCGCGGGTGGTTTCTGTGTTAAAATTCATTCCAAAAATCTACTAAGTTCTGACTGCGGGTGAAGCCACCCGCACTACGGGTGATTTCTGTGTTAAAATTCCTGCTGAAAACCGACCAAGTGCTGAGTGCGGGTCAAGCCACCCGCAGTGCGGATGGGTGCATCCGCATTCAGGGTAATTTTAACCCTAAAACTCAAATCAGACCTTCTCTCTCTCTCCCACTTCATATTTTCCCCATTATTGCGTGATTTTCGGCCAAAGAGAAGGAAAAGAGTGCGAGAACTTTTCGTTTCTTTTAGACTCCCGATTGTTGCGAGAAATCGACTTGGGAACCGAGTAAGCAGCTGAGGATCTCTCCCAGCTCTCCTGTTTGGTATTTCTTTCTCTCCTTCTTTCTTTCGAAACCTCGAATTTTCTCGATTTCTCAGATTCTCGTTTTAAACCCGAGATTTGTGTTCGAATTGCTCGAGGACTAGTTCCTCTACACTCCTTACTAGTTTGTTGGTCAATCTTTTTCCCGATTTCTTCCGATTTGTGAAATCTGATTTCTAGGGTTTCGTGCCAAAATTGAAAGTTGGCATAATCGTGATTTGATTTGCTTAACCCAACCAATTAGACTTGTAATCGGTAGGGTTGCCTCCTGATCGTGAATTTTTAGAACATTTAACGGCTGATTTGAGGTTTTGACCAAATTAGGATTAACCAAACGGTAAATTGAAATGAACCGAGAACCAAAGTAGTGAAGCTGTGACTGAATGGTTACCTAATTATAATTGTGTAGGGTTTGAAGGAACCCGAGGTAAATGGTGTGATTTGAAAAGATTGTAAGTAAGAAATCAGGAATTGAACGGATTGGTACCAAAGGATAGGAAATTGATTAAGGTGTAAGCCTGATGTAACTCGAGTAAATGTTTCCAATAGTGAACCAATGTTAAACCAAGTATACGTATAATATAGGTGTAGGCTCGGTCGAGCAAGAACTTGCGAGACAATACGAGACGTCCGATCCTTAAATTAAGCGGTACGCTCGTCATACTAAGGTGCGGGATTCTTGGACTTGTTTGATACTTTATTTTCAGGAATTAAACTGTTTATCCGTTTGTCATGTTGAATGATTAATTGTTGCATATTTTGGAATTCATGCTGCATATTGATTCTTGCATAAATGAGAATGATTGAATTGTTTGGTTGAGGTTAATTGGCATGTTGGTATGGTTATTATTCGATTAGTTCTATTACTTGTTCTTGATGTGAATGAATCTGCCAGGCCGACCTGTTTAGGTGGCTGGATAAGGTGACGGTGACCTATCCGTTGACCTGTGTTTATGAATTTGCCAGACCGACCTGTTTAGGTGGCTGGATTAAGGTGACGCTGCTGACTTATGCGTTGACCTGTTAGAATTTGCCAGACCGACCTGTTTAGGTGGCTGGATTAAGGTGACGCTGCTGACTTATGCGTTGACCTGTTAGAATTTGCCAGACCGACCTGTTTAGGTGGCTGCATAAGGTGACGGTGACCTATCCGTTGACCTGTTTAATGAATTATGCAAAGCTGATAGCTGATTGTGATTCTATTTGAATGAAATTGCAAAGTTGAGCGGTATGGCTGACTTTGATTCCGTGCGATTGCATTTGTGTCAAGTTGACCTGTATAGGTGACTTGTAACCAGACCTTAGGAAATGGTTAAGCCAAACAGCTACAGATGGGAGTCAGATAAATGGTCCAGCTTGGTTGGCCATCTGTAGGTGCCTGTAACCCTACAGATGTGGGTTTGATAACGGTCCAGCTCGAAAGAACATCTGTAGTTGCTACAAGCCCTAATGAACTGAGTTATGAATCGAGTTAAGCCCAATATATGTTGTGTTTGAAATTCATCTTGGAAATTCCGTAAACTGTGTTTCAGGTTGATTAAATTGTTGTCGAGCAATGGCATTCTGTTATTTATGATTATATATATATCTGTTTGCACTGTTATTGTTTGGGTTTCATTGTTGAATATAGAGTTTGATTGCAAGTCCAATAGTCTGAACTGTGGCAAATTCGCACTGAGAATTTATTCTCACCCCCACCCTCCCGGTTATTTTACAGGTACTGGTGCGACTGATTCCGGAGAGGCACGAGAGTAGTAGGCCTTAGTAGCTTACCACTTGATAACCCTAGTTAGATTTTGTTGTATAAATTTAGGGTAGGCCTTATGGTTGGTATCCGGATGTGATACTTTTGTTGTATTATTTACTGTCCATACTGTGTACTCTGATTTTATATTAGAAACTTGTTTTGAATTGCGGGTTGTTTGGTTTGAATTGTTAATTGCCTTGTAAGCATACACGGCGTTGTATGCTTACGGCGGGGGACTGTTACGACCCGTGGCCGCGGGGTGTGACAATATCTTTTTTTAAAAGTTTAATCAATCAAAATGAAGAACTGTTCAATACGTTTGTAAGTTCATTTATGGAGATCATGTTGAATAATTCAGATCGACTACTAAACTTTAAAAATAAAAATATTGAAATATTGATCATAGTACGGACTAATCCGTGCTATGCATAGTGTTTTGTATTTTAGGTATAGAATATTTTGAAAAAACATCGATTTTGAATTCATCTTAAAAATAGAAAAAAAGAAATCCAAAAAATACAAAAGTTGGTCGCCAAGCACATTTTAACATCGATTTTGTACTGATAAAATAATTTCCATGATTGGGATACAGTGTATATATAGTAACAATTATATAGGAGACTGAAATTAAACCCAACATTAAAACTAAATTGGTCTAATTTACACAAAATTCGAAATATTGAAGAAAAGGTTGCAATACCTGTGTACCTAGTAATTGTTATGGAAACGGCTTCTTACTACTTCATTAGAGGAATGTTGACACGGAAATGATTAATTAGGGGACTGAAACAGGGAATGATCATATCAAGTTACACATATAAGTATTAATATCTTATTGTGCAACTATTAATATTTATGTCCTAAGTATTTATACATATGAAGGTTGACGTGAAGACGAGTGTGGAGATTGTAAAAGGGATCATATATTAGTGGGGATCATAGTACAACATTTTTCTATTATTGCTGCGGTTACTAGAGTGGGGGTTGAAATAATTATTCATTTTTTTTAACAACACGCTGTCCTAAATTATTTGTGCTTATTTCGTCACTAAAAATATAGGATCTGTTGTATTTCCAGTTTTTTAATTTAATTTACAATTTTTATTTGACCTTATTATTAATTTTTTTACTTGAAGAGAAAAGAACTAATTATATATATATCTTACTCTTCAAATTTACATATTCTTATCGTCCAACTAAATGATTAATATTCTTTTATATTCTAATCAATCAAATATTGAATGCTAACGTGCAAGTTTAGCTACATAATTTGGTTTGATGAAAAGAATGTATCTCTATTAATGATATATGTGAAAAACTGACAATATTCGTCTTTCTTACGAAGTTTCATTGTGCAAATTAAGTAGCTTATGACATATAATTAAGCAACGCTTTTGCTCTACTAATGAAATGGTTATGACTGATCCGGCACAGGTCGGAAGCACAATAGGCGAAAACCCTGAGTCATTTGTATAACATAATCAGACCTGAAAACCTAATGAACTGATCTGGTGATTCATCCTTCTTCGAATTCCATAAGAACCTATAGCCGGCTTACCCCCGTTTGTTAGGTGCTCCACTGATCAAGGGGGCGAAAACTGGCAATGGGAGAATTAGGATACCTTCACTGGGCGAAAGCTGCACAATACAGGAGTGATCTGATCTCTGAGTATAATAGTACTATGGAAGCTGAAGGCCCCTGTGAAGATGAATATTTTCATATCTAGGGGTTGTATAGTGTTCGACGGCTGCATCTTTTGTGCAAATGGTATTATAGAGTCAAATTAGGACCATATTTAATTTGTTGGAATGTACATATGCAAGACGGTTTTGAAAAGGATTATTGGCTAGTTTAAATCTAAATTGGCTAGTTTATTGGGACCAACGCCACCCACCCATCAATCAATACGGTTCCACGGATTAGTCCGGTCTAGTGAAAAAAATCGATCCAACCTTTGCTAAGACCTGTCCCTTGACCGGTACGGTTTCGTCCGGGGGTTATTCATAGTCCGGTCCGGATTCAGTCCACGTCTCATCCGGTCCGATCTTGGACTGTGTTTTTTTTTTTAATGCACTACTACCAGTGAATGAAATGCCTTCACATGCTTGCATGTGCCAAAAGCTGCAACAACACTCTTTATCCAGCTTATCTCCATCCGACCAATTCTTAATAGTTCCACAACCAGATTCTCCAACTATCTCCATTCCATTTTCTCTTCCCTTCTGACCACTAGCTTCAGCTCTCGTTCAAAACAAAAATGGCGATGGTACTTGATGCCTTCTTGCCAAAGTTTAGCAATCTTCTCGTGCAAATGATGCAGGAGGAGGTGGGCATGTTGTTGGGCATCCCTGGCCAGATTGAGAAGCTCGACGAGACTGTTCATGACATTCAAAGTGTCCTTGCTGATGCAGAGAGGAGGCAGAGCAAGAGCAGTGCCATCGAGCGGTGGCTTATGAAGCTCAAGGATGTCATGTATGATGCCGATGAAGTCATTGACCTCTGTCAAATCAAGGCAAAGGAGCACCAAGCTACCTCCAGTTCCCGTTCCTCTTTGAAAGCTCACTGTGGCTGCCATTTTCTGTCTTGCTTCCGCAACCCATTACTTGCTCATAAGATTGGTTCTAAAATCAAGAATATCAATTTGAGGCTAGAGGAGATTGCCCAGAGTAAGGCTAATCTGGGTTTGACCGAAGCACAAATCTTACCGGGGACTTTCGATCAAAGCAGCCGAGTGAACACAATCACCTGGCGCAAGACTGATTCCTCGGTTGTGCTAGCTGATATTGCGGGAAAAAAGATTGAAGAAGATACCGAGGTTCTAGTGAACTGGCTGACCCAAGAAGAGAATGACGTGAACGAAACTGTCCATGTTTATGGTATTGTTGGGATGGGAGGAATTGGGAAGACCACTCTCGCACAAATGATCTACAATGATCCCAAAATTCAGGAGGGATTCCAGTTAAAAATCTGGGTATGCATCTCAAAGGAGGTGAGAATAGTGGAAGTGTTTAAGTGTCTAATCCGAGGGGCACAAGGTGATCACGGTGCTGTGCATGTTCAGGAGAGATCGGAGCTGGTGCCTTTACTCGAGAGCTTCGTTCAGGGTAAAAAGTTTCTTTTTGTTCTTGATGATGTTTGGGAAGAGAGTCAAGCAGTTTTAAAAGACTGGTTGCGTGCTCCCATGAGTAGGGGAGCTCATGGGAGTAGGCTACTAGTCACTACTCGGGATGGAAATGTTGCGAATCACATGGGAGCATCAAAATCACATCGGGTGAAGAAGCTCTCTGATGAGGATGGCTGGTCTCTCTTAGTAAAACAGGTAATGCCTTAGCCTTGCTACTTTGTTTAGATTATGATTTTGAGTATTGGGTCCTTAAACAAACAATTAGGTAGTGGATTAATTAACAAATCTAATATCATTTAATCCTATATAAACACTGGTCATCGATTCTGTTATTCTTCATATAAGATTTTTTTTTAATTGATCGACAAAATACGGTACATGACATAAACAGCCAAAATTTTATTAATAGGAAATTAAAAAAAAAAAGAATATTGACAATAGTGAAAGGTTGAATTGGAATTTGAAATCTAAGAAAAACGTCTAGCAGACATTATCAATTATAACATTTTGATTAACGATATCTAATTAATTGCTAGTTAATGAAATAGAAAAAAACGCAGGACGTTGTCCTCCATAACGTGCGGATATCATTGGACGTAATGAAAAGTAGCGTTCTTCATAGATTTTGAATTTTCATAGAAATATTCCTTATTATCGTTATTATTTTTGTATTTCTTATTTATAAAAAAATCGGCATAAACAAGCATCAAAATTACATTGTAATCCCCCCCCCCCCCCCCGTTCGTTTGGCAAGCTCTACTAAAATAGTCCTCGAAGCTTTTCAAATTCCTAATTTTTAAAGATTAATTCAAATATTTTATTTATCAATTTTAAGTGAAAATTAATTCAATTTATTATATCTCGAGGTTTAATGAAAACTAAATTATTTTTTTGTATCTTAATAGCTCTGTTGTATGTATACGGGTACGGGTATCGTATCGGATACGAAACAAATACGGCGATACGATAATTATATATATATATATATATATATTTCTATTATTTTATTTATATTATAATTAATTTAACATTTATATTATTAAGAAATACAACCACTAATAAAACTAAAAAAAAATAAAAAAATAAAAGCAAAATGGAGAATAGGAGAAGAGATGAACCGAAGGAAGAAAAAAAAAAAAAAAAAAAGAGGCTGCCCCACTGTACAGCGGATATTTCAAGTTAAAATCAATTAGTTTTATGGGCTTTTTAATATTTGTGGGCTTTCTTTCCATAAAACAAGTAAATAAGCCAGCGTCACTGTCCGGAATGGAGCAGCAGTTCCGATACTAGCGTGTCCTTAGTCCCACATGTGATGCATAAATATATTTGAAACATGTATATACAAATGTCGGACAAATTGCGAAAACTTTAAAGCGGTGGATCTGATAACCGCTCCGTTTAGAAAACTTTAAATATCTAATAGATTTATCTTAGTTTGAAATTTTATTTTTAAATAAGTATCATATATAGTTATACGGTTGCATGATTAAACTTTATTGGTGAGTATGACATAGGTGTTATATGACATTAACTTCAAAATTGATTGAATAGTCTTCAAACGACTAATTCAAATCGTTCAAACTGATTTATTTTATGAGTGATGTGTTTATATGCAAATTTTTTATAATTTTGAGTTATTTTAGTATCAAATCAAGCGGTAAAAATATTGAAAAATGGATATATTGAAATTAATTTAAAAACTCACATATTTGACTGCTTGACTTGAAACTAAATAAATTCGAAAAATTATAAATTTTGCATGTAAATGCACAACTAATAAAGTATATCAGTTTTAATGGTTTGGATTCACCGTTTGAAGTCGATTCAATAGATTTTAGAGTTGGTGTTACATAGGCTGAAATGACACTGATGTTATACTACCCAGACTCCTTATTGGTGGTCTCAACATTGCATGGATTTTAAAAAAATAAAAGAAATTATGTTATTCCTGCATTACAAAAGAGAATATATGAAATTGAAAATAATTGCATTCTTTTAGATTAAGCAGCTCTGTTTCAACTCTGTTTTAAACTGATTTACTTTATTTCAAATCTAGTAAAACTAAATTCCAGTTTCAGTAATTCGCTTAGATCTTCATCTTGTTTTAAGAAAAAAATGACAGGCAAAGGCCTACCTAAATAATTTAATTAAAAGGAAAAAAAGAAAATCCAGTTTCAGCCATTGTCGATTGCAGTAGTTGTACTAAATTTATTAGTCTCTATTAGCATAAGTTGTTTACTTAGTTTAGTTTTTACCAATACTGTTCATTTACTTTCTAGTTTTAATTTGTCTAGGACTAGATTTAATATCTTAGCTGCAATTTAAATTTGTCTTTTCTATCCAGTATGTAATGAACTGTTATTAAATGCATGCCTACGGGTCTCCAATAATAAAAAAAAAAAGCGTAAGCTGTTTAATACGCCAAAATACCGACCTTTTTGTTTCACATGTTAAATTCACTTTTAGTTGGTTGCACTGTTTTTGTAAATAATATATCCAAAATTAAGTTGGTTGCACTGATTTCAATCCTCATTTTTTTTTCATTTCTTTGAAAAATAGTTTTTGTTATCTATCAATGTGTCATTTGGTTTAAAGGTCTTAAGTTTCTAAGACACTTGACATATATCTGACAGGTGTTTCAAAATGAGAAAGAGAGTGAGATTGAAGAGTTTAAGGAGATTGGGTTGCAACTAGTTGAAAAATGTGATGGTTTGCCTCTTGCTATCAAAAGTATAGGTGGTGTACTTTACATGAAGTACAAAACAAGAGACGAGTGGCAAGCAGTATTGGAAAGCGGTGTTTGGTCCAAGGATGGGCTGCCAGAAGATGTCCATCGAGCGTTGTACTTAAGCTACGAGGACCTTTCATCACCTCTCAAGCAGTGCTTTATCTTTTGCTCCCTCTTTCCTGAAGATTTTTTGTATGAGAAAACAAAGATAATTTATATGTGGCTAGCAGAAGGATTTTTGCCAAATAAGAGAGATTTTTGGAATTTGGGGGCAGAGCACTATAAGGAGTTAGTGCTACGAAATCTTTTGGAAGAGACTGGCATCACATACCGATATGGTGAAAAATATTTTAAAATGCATGACCTTTTGTGGTCTTTCGCCCGCCATTTAGGGAAAAATGAGAATTGTGTATTACGAGAGGTAAGTGATGCGAAAACTGAGGGTTCACAAAAAATACAAAGGTTATCAATTGAAGGAAATGAGGTGAACTTGGGAGTAATTAGAAAAGAAAAAGGGTTGAGAACATTATTATTGCATCATGGTAAACCTGAAATTGGACTTGATGATTTGTGTAAAGCCTTGTCAAACCTCCGCATCTTAGATCTCAGTGAGTCCAATTTCTCAATACTACCAAATTCTTTATGTGACCTCATGCATCTGAGATATTTAAATATCAAAAATTCAGAGGTAACAGAACTTCCGAATTACATTGGAAAGCTCAAATATCTAGTATATTTAAATCTTTCACATTGCTCAAATTTATCACATGTACCTCCAAATATCATCAATCTAAAAGAACTGAAATTTCTCAATATTTTGGGTTCAAGCATCGAGAAAATCCCTGTAGGCTTGAAAAAACTAGACAATCTCGTGGAACTACATGGATTCAAGCCATATGGGAACAACTTGGAGGGCTTCAGTAGCCTTGATGAGTTAGGAACTCTATCAAATTTAATTATTCTTCATTTACAGTGTTTGGAGGAAGTATCCGACATGAACCTAGCAAAACAAGCAAAACTTTTGAACAAGGATCAATTGCGAGACCTAACCCTAGAGTACACTGATTTAAGTTCGGAAGAACAACTTTCCCAAACCAATGAGAAGAAGATGACAACCGAGAATGTTTTAAATGAGCTCTGTCCTCCACTTTATGTAGAATTTGTTAGAATTGAAAATTACTTCGGTACTCATCTTCCTAATTGGCTGAGTTCTAGGGCATACCTTTCAAACTTGAAATATCTATCGATTGGTTATTGTGCCTGCTTTGAGGAGGTTGCATCATTAGGCCTACTACCTAATTTGGAGGATCTTTGGGTTTCTGGTGCCCATTCAGTTGTGAATATAGGAGAAGAGTTCTTGTTGGGGGGTATCCAAAGCAGAGATTCAACAACGAGTTGTTCTGTCAAGCCCGCATTTCCCAAATTGAGGAAACTAAACTTTTCTCTCATGGAAAATTGGAAAGAGTGGCAGTGGAATAAGGAACAACCAGCCATGCCCAACCTGAAAATTTTAGTTATTGAATATTGTCCCCATTTGAGATCTCTTCCGGAGGGTCTTTCCCACCATGGTACTTCCTTAGAGTTCCTACATTATAATGCTAACAATCTAATAAATATGGGTAACCTTAAAGTACAGACGATGCAATTAGGCATATTGGGAATGAAAACCCTCCCAGAATACTTGACCACCATAATGGCAGAGGAGCTAGAGATCTACGGTTGTACTGAGAGTTTGCTGTTGAAGATTGTAAGCCAAGAAGAAACTGGTTCTGAGAGGATCAAATTCAAGCACATTCCCAAGGTGACTATTCAAAATGTTGCATTCAACAACAAAACATTCCTATCAGGCGCACTAGTTGATTCTGATCACAGCTAAGGTCGTAAACCAAGGATATACTCTGATGCTGGTAATTATAATTTTTTCATGTTAAGTTTTTTACTTTTTAGTATGATATTTATGTGAAGCAAGCATTGTTTATTTGATAATGAACGACTTTTTTCTTTTAAAGTGTAGATACTATCAAACATGGAAAAATCGAATGCCTGGATCACTAGGCTAGAAACAGAAAGATGCAAACACATTTGCAACATGGGTATGCTGGAATTGTAGTTTTATTTTTCATCATCAGATTTTCACATTGGAACCAAGAATTTTGATATTTTTTTTCCCACTTTAAATGCAGCATATAGATTATTTGAAGTATGATAATTGCATCAACAACTATACAGAGCCAACAAAGAGGTAATTTACACTTCTGCCCTCCCTTTTCATTTAGTATTACACTAAAGCACCTGAATTAGGGCTGCTAATTAATGATTAAAGTTCAGCTCAAACTTGGCTCGGCTCAATAAGAGAACCAAATTGATTCGGCTCAAACTCGACTCGACTTGTGAGTTCATGAGCCGGCTCATGCAAACACTTGATTCGACTCGTGAGTTCATGGGCCGGCTCATATTTTTACTTATTTGCACTTTCCATCAAGCAAGCATTTGTTATGAACAATAAAGCAATTGTTTTGACTTTTGAGGGGTTAATACAAGCCTATTACTCAATTTTTTTTATATGGATAAATTTCAATTTTTTTATGCGGATAATTTCAATGTTTTTTCAAATTTCAATTTTATTTTCAAATTTCAAATTTTTTTCAAAATTTCAAATTGTTTTCAAATCTCAAAAAATTTCGAATTTCAATTTTTTTATTCAAATTTCAAAGTTTTTCCAAATTTCAATTTTTTTTTATTTCAAAAATTTTCAAATTTCAAAGTTTTTTCAAAATTCAAAATTTTCAAATTTGAAAAAAAATTGAAATTTTAAATCTCTTTGTTATTTTAAATTTGAAAAAATTTGAAAAAAAATTGAAATTTGAAAAAACTTTGAAATTTATCTGCATAAAAAAACATTAAGTAATAGGCTTGTATTAACCCCTCAAAAGTCAAAACAATTACTTGATTGCTCACAAAAAATGCTTGCTTAATGGAAAGTGCAAATAAGTAAAAAATATGAGCCGGCTCTAGGGGTGTAAACGGATCGGATAATATCCGATTTCGTCCGAATCCAAATCCGGAAAAGTACTTAAATTATCCGATCCGTATCCGTATCCGAAAAATTATAACGGATACGGATACGGTAAGTCACTTTACTATCCGTATCCGACCGTTTATACTTTAAACCACAATAAATGTGATATATATTTTTAAATTGATTTATTAAATTGCATATTGTACGAATAATTTATTAAATTGCATATAGATATATATTTTGATGAACAGTATAACACCATGACATAATTAGTGACTAATATTTTAATAATATAATAGATATTTTGTAACTAACAAGCTAATTATAAAAAATATCCGTATCCGTCCGATATCCGATCCGTATCCGTAACATTTAATATCCGATCCGTATCCGTATCCAAGACTATCCGTATCCGTATCCGTATCCGAAAAATTATAACGGATACAGATACGGTAAGACCACTATCCGATCCATATCTGACCGTTTACACCCCTAGCCGGCTCATGAGTTGACTCACAACCTCGCGAGTTGAGGTAAGTGTTTACATGAGCTGAGCCGAGCCGAGCCGAGTTTTTTCTTTCAAAAACGAGTCGAGTTGAGGCCGATTCGTTATGAAATATTGAGTCACTCAACTCACCGATTTGCGAACCGGCTCGACTCATTAGTAGCCCTAACCTGAATAATGGATGTAGATATTGTAACAGTCATGATCAGTAATGCACAAGTTTACTACCACAAAGTATGATACAAAACCTCCAAATTTAAATTTGTCTTATTTTATTTATTTATTTATTTTTGTTTTTATAACAGTCCATCTAAGTTGTTTTTGGAGTTTCGATTATGTCCAAATCAACTTGAATACATGAAATTATTCCTATTGAAATAAATAAAACTTGCAGTCCAAACCTCCACGACAAAAAAAAAAAAATAATAGGAAAACATGTTGGTTGAAGTAGTTGTAATCTTTTTATAAGGGTTGTTCTTCTGACAATCTCGTAGCGACTCTTTATATGCTACTTACAAGAAGACACCGTTCAGTTTCACCACCAATTATAAGAACAAGGTCAGGTCAGAGATGATGTGACAGCAAGAAGAAGCTTATTCTTGCCAATACTCTTTTTATTCAGGTAATTTAATTCCTCACCTGGTCTAATGTACTAGCTAGCTTAGCTTTATATTAATTAGCATATATTTGATTCATTTTTGATCTAGTTTTATGTTAATTTAATGTGGAGAGACGAGTGTAGCGGGTACATATTCAAATTTCAGTACCTATTGATTTAGCTTACCAATACAAAAATAACCTATGAAAATGATTTAGTTCCATAACAATACAGTACTGAACTGAACTTGGTTTTTGAGTAGCATGTTCTTGTCTGTTATTGGCCCCCTGTTTCATCTACTATGAAAGAAGTATGAACTATTTCAGGCCAGCTATCTCAAATAGAACCATATCACAATTATCTGATTCATAACATGCGTACAATATTTCTGGAAGCAGTCATAGCGGTTTAGTTTTTGTGCATTATTCTGATTTTATAATTAACCTACTGATAAGCATTCAATACAAAACTGAGAGATATATAGGTGTATTCAAGCACTTAAATGATGATTTTTTTCAATAGGTTTATCTAAGCAATATTTTTTGGTTAATTTGAGCATTTTGTGCACATATGGAAGTATCAGTACTAAACAGCTGATTTATGTTTTCTGTTTGTGCTTTATAGATTTAGCAACCAAAGGTGCCAATGTTGAAATCTACAAAATAATAGTGTTGATGGTAAAATGATCCATTTGGAAAGGATTATTTGTTCAGGAAGGAAAATCATTCCTTGTTATCAAGTAAAACTGCTGAATCTTTTTTCATTTTTTTTTATTCTTTTCACTAAATGAATCCGATGTAATTAATATTTCCAGAAAAGTTCTTTTTTATTTTGCATATCATGATGATTATGATTAATTAGACTAAATTGACAATTTGAATATTGCTTTCTCAAATCAAGCAAAAAGAAAAAAAAAATATTGCATTTTCATTTTGCTAAAGTAGTTGTGTATTAATTTTCGTGCTAAATATCATTCCATGTTTCACCAAATAATGTCAATATATGGAACGTTAAAAAAATTTAATTTACATGATGGATGGTAAAATTTGTATCAATGTTTTTAAAAAAAATCGTGAGTACGATATGCATAAAATATAAGTTATATTTTAATTGTTATATTTCAAAAATAATGAATTATATTTTAACGGCTATCAAAACAATATTAAGTTCCACTCGTTAATAGAGGATTCAAATGTCTCCATTTTTTTTGCCTCCATCATGCCCTCCATTATTAAGAACTTTAATAACTAAAAATTTAAAATTCAAAATAAAACTGTTAGGTATTATCTATATCATTTTATATATGCACGTGTAAAAAATTATGATATTTCAACTTTATTTTAATTGTTATCAAAAGTTTGTAAAAACGTACTAATATGGATAATTTCTAAACGTTGATTTTCAAATGATTGATTTACATAAAAATAAAATCGAATTGTGATATTTTTTTTATGAGCACATAGAGAAAACAATATGGATCACATCTAACGGTTTTATTTTTTACATTTATAATTTAAATTTTGATTTATTAATGCTTTTAAAAATAAAGACATGATGGAGACACCACAAATTGAAGGCATTTGAACCCTCTAATTAATAAATTATCATATTTAAAAAAAATATCCACACCCCTCCAAACCATTCAATTCAGACATATTTCCAAACATCAATTTGGACAATTACTATGAATAATATCATGCAGTGCGCTTGGAATAGTAGATTAATTTCATATTTGAACTCCATTATTATTGAATAGGAAAAAATTGCAAGTGCTAAAAATACAGCAATGTGACATAAAAAGTTTCTGAAATGAAATGACAGGGTTAAGTATAAATCCACACTTCATATGAAACAAATTTGAACCTTATTTGCTCCTGAGAAGCAGTGATAACAAAGAAAGAAAATCAAAAACAGGATGAGAAAATAAAATTGCTGTGAATCTATGTAGTATCAAAGATGAATACCAAACGAAAAAGACCTTCATACCTTTACCTTCGCCATAAAATTAGGAAAACCATTTTTAACAGAGAATTTCTATATAAATTATTATTAAATAATAAAGGAAAACTAAAGTAGTGCTGGAGTTTTTCGATGGCATAGATGGATCTGAAAAAAACTTCGGATCCAAACTTTGAAACCCAATATTTTTTTTGGATCCAAAGTGTTTTCTATTTTAGAAAAAACTTGAGCCTCTCTTTCTATTTCAAAAAAATTCTCAACCACTGCTTCAGAAAAAAATCTCATCACTCCCTCTTTCAGGAAAAGAAAGACACTTTGGATTGGAAAAAAAATATAGATTATAAAGTTCGAATCCAAAATTTTTTTCAGCTCCATCTTATATCATCCAAAACCCCAACACTCTTTATGTTTTCCTTTATTATTTAAAAATAATTTCCATAAATAAAAATTATCTTTTTCACACTATCTACAATCACACACCTTGCAAAAAACATCATAACATCTCTCTCATGAAATATAGGTTTAGTGTGTCTCTAACAATAAGAAACAACCCCAACATTACTACCACAACACACCTGACGAGGTGATCCTCTGTTCGACTTCTCTTGGAATCCTTCTGCCTCCTCTTGCCGCCTCAACTAGAAGCAAAGCGAGGGTCCCACCGTCTAGAGCAGGTAAAGGAAGGAGATTGATTGCAACCAAGCAGCAAATTGGAATAAACCTTCAACACTCCATTTTGCTACCTCAGCTCCAACAGCTATAATTGCCACTGGTCCTGAAACCTTCTCCGCTGATTCGAAAAAAAAATGATTAAAAACCGGAGTTAAAAAGAAAAGAAGTAATTAATGTTTTCCTTCCATATATTACTATGCATAGCACATATTGGTTCATACTATGGATCAATATTTTTGTTTTTAAAGATCAAATAATCGAGAACCGTTCCACATGATCTCCATATGAAAATTTACATAGAGACTAAATTTTACCATTTTAGAATTTTTTTTACTATTTTTTTAGATAAGTAGAAAATCACTACCTTTGAGTGGTCTAAAATTTGATCGACAAGTACATTTTCATATGGAGATTATGTTGGACGGTTCAGATCGACTGTATGAAGTTTGAAAATAGAGATAATGGTCCATAGTACAGAGCAATATGCGCTATGCATAGTACCATAGCCTCACTCACAAATTAGATACAATATTTAAACATCCCAATATTTCTCACATGCGAGTGTTGATATTACTGTTTTATTGGTTTAATGGAAACATTTATTCAATTAAATGTACAAAAGTTGCCCTTCATCTCTAATGAAAACAATATAAAACCGTTAGATGTGATCTATGTTATTTTCTCTATGTGCTCACAAAAACTTATGACATTTCAATTTTGTTTTTATGTGAATCAATAAGTTGAAAAATCAACGTCTAGAAATTATCCATATTAGTACGTTATTTACAAGCTCTTGATAACAACCAAAATAAAATTAAAATGTCATATTTTTTTCCACATGCATAGATAAAATGATGTAGATCATATCCAACGGTTTTATTTTGACTTTTAAGTTTGAAATTTTGAATTATTTGTTTAGATAAAAAGATGTAGATCATATCCAACGTACATAAATAAAACCAACAATATATTTGTTTAGATGTTAGGTCAGTGAAAATAGTTCATCCTAATTATGAAGTTAATTCAGTTTTACTAAACTAAAATTAGTCTTAAAAGTTGGTTGTCTTTCTAAATGACTATAAATATCAGGTTCAATTTATATATATCAGATGAGAGGGTCATTTCCAAATACAGCATTCAATTAAGAACATCAAACCATTGATAAAAGTTGCCTGAGAAAAGTTCAAAAAGGTGGTAAAAGCTGTTTAAACCCTTCCAAAACGGACCCTATCAGCAAAACAAACTCTTGGTGGTAAAAGCTGTTGCCTCTTATTTATTTATTTTCTTTAATTATTCCTAACAAAAGATACAAAGGAGCAATTCATGTGTAAGAGAGCATCACATAGATACCATAGACAGAGCGCTAGATCCTTGTGGTACAAAATTTCATACGAATAAGGGAATATAAAATTCGTAACATTCAACTAAAAAACTTCAAACCATCGATAAACTTTAACAGTTACCTGAGAAAAGTTGAAAAAGGTCTGTTGGAGCCCTTCTAAAACCGATGCTCTCAGCAAAACAAACTCTTCGGTGGCAAAAGAAAAGATGTCACCTCAGCCAGATTAGTTGCTTTCAGCCTTGTAACACGAAAATTAGGTGAAAATTGCACCCCAATCCGGCCCGTACCATCCCGGCTCAAATCAGGGGTGATTTCAAGCAGGTCCGACAACCCGCTTCGTTTGACTTTTACATTGATGGATTTTTCAGGGTTGGATTTAATTACGTTGACCAGATCAGAGACGGAAGGAGAAGAAAGTACAATGTCACCGGCAAGGAGGCCTGAGCGGGCCCCAGCTGAACCTGGTCTGTTTATATTTAAACAGATATTAGAAATAGTATAGCTATTATTACTTAAGAACCTTGTTTAACTAGTACTGTTGACAAAACCATTGCAAGGTACAAATAACAGAAGATAAATGTACCAGAAAGCACTGCTACGCATAAAACAACCACTAAATCTATTGCTCATTAACCATTCAAGCTTCCGTACCAGGACATTGTGTACCAGTATAGTGGTACTCGTAAGGATTTTAGACTTGACATTTCCAGCTAAGAAAGGTTCAGGTGGTGGTCACAATTAGTTCCTGTTTGCATCATTAGAGGTGCTTCCCGAAATAAGTGTTGTGTTTATATACCGAATATTTTCATGCTTGTTTTTAATAATTGCGGATGGTAGTATGGTTGTCATTCTTAATTTGTAAAACTATTATTTACTGGTATTTTTATTGTTATCAATTGATTTTTAAGAATTTAAGGATTTATATAAGCAACCTTTAAATTCTTATATAGTGTCAATAAATCCAAAATAATTTGAGAAAAAAATATTGAAACTACCGGATGTTACAATAACCCTTGTTATTGTACACGATTGTTATGACTGTGTAAATGACCTATCCTAACGTCTTTTTCTGGAGATCTGACACAGTTCCCTTGTAGGAAATGTGTATATTAATTAAATTTAAACACGGTTGAAAAGGCACCATATATTTAAACACGTCTTCGAATTGTAAAAACCACTATTGTAATTAGTGTTCAGTAATCAGTATCATAACTATCAAAATCAATCAACAGTTTAAAAAGGCACCTTATATTTTATCCAAAATAAAATTTTGGTATATTCATTAGATCAATTAATTATTGTTTACTTGATTATTAATGAAATGAATTATCATCACAAAATATGAAGACCAATATATATTTACTTTGAGATCAACAGAATTTCCTTCACTAGCTCATGTATTATTTGAAACTTCAATTACACAAAAAAGGAGGTCATATTCCAACAACTTCTAAAAACAACCAAAACTTTTCTTGGTTTACTCTTTCTTGATTACACGTACATGGAAGCATTTTCAAAAAACAAAGGTCATTTTTGCCAACAAGGCATAATTAATTAAACAATATAACCTATTTGAGAACATGATTATAGTATGAGGAGGTGTTAAATTAGAAACCCTAGAAAGGAAACCCCAAACAGGGCCCCAACTTACGTCTAATTCATCTTTCTTCAATTGACAACACAGCTTATACATCATAGCCATGCAACCATGATAGAACTGCATTGATGACAATGCTTATTCATGAAATTTACATTCCAACTAAAATTAAGTACATTCTTTAATAAACGGCATTGAGTCCTATAAGAAATTTTATAAAATTGTGGATCAAATCCTTCAATCTAAACAATATATAACATTACAATTATCAAATCTAACTAGCCCTCTGTCCTGTAAAATGTACAATTTTGCAAATGAAGCACCCTTCTAGTGAGAATGAAATTGAATTGGCAAAAGAAGGAATTCTAACTAAATAATGATCAATTTCGACCAAAACAAGATGCAAATTTGGGGAAATGAAGGAATAACTGGATCCCATTACCACAATTTCTGAATACATCAACAATCAGAGATAATGCACATTACCTTCAAAACAATTACTTGCTAATTTTCACAAACCACAATTCCCAAACTAAAAATTTAGGAACAATATACAGCTCACTGTTGGTGACCTACTCGATTAAACTTCAACAAAGAAAAAAGATACATAAGGAAGTTATAACAAGGGTAGATCTAGAGTAGCGGGACCTACCTGGAAGTGGAAATCGGAAGCAAGCTGCATTTTCCACAGAGCAGCCGCAAAACTTCTTGCTGACGTGGCGTCGGACTGGCGGGGAGAAGGAACTGCCTCTCCGCTGGAGCCTCTGGTGGAAATGCGGCGGCGAGAGCTGCTTCTGAAATCACAGCGCAGACTAATAATAATGCGACGGCGTAGGGAGCGAGGAGGGGGGTTTCATTGTTAGAGGGGTATTATGGGAAGAGATAATGTGGCGCGATTTGTTGGGCATTTGTCGACAGAGAGAGAATTAGAGAAAGAGTGCTTCTCAAAACACAGCGCAGACTAGACCAATTTCACTTACAAGTGGGGTCGGATATGTGTGACCCATATGTCAGTATTATTGGTGTGGGCATTAAATATGGGGGGTATAGTAACTAAAATTTTATGTTTGGATCCAGACCATTCGATCTACTTCAGCACGAATATTAAAAGTACCCTGTTCATTTCACCATGGATAGGATTGGCTGGATTCTTATCGGATGGTTATGATCTAAACACAAAATTTCAGATACTTTTGTGACACATTTCACCCAATTGGTTTTGTGCCCCATCATGCCTCAAGATCATTATCTACATTTTTAAAGTCTAAATAATCGATCCCAATAGTTCAATATGATCTTCATATTAAAATGTTCTCGAATAACAAATTTTAGAATTTTTAGAATTTTTTTACTAATTATTTAGAGAGGTATAAAATTACTCTATTTTCAAAGTCTAAATAATCGATCTAAATCGTTCAACATGATCTTCATATTAAAATGTCCTCGGATAACAAATTTTTAAATTAAATTTTTTTTTTTTAATAATTGTTTAGAGAGGTACAAAATCACTATTTTTGGATGATACATAATCTTCTAAACACAATGATTTTGTACCTATCTTAAAAATAACAAAAATATCTTAAAAATATAAAATTTTGTTTCCAAACACATTTTAGTATGAAAATTATATTGAGCAGTTCGAATCAATTATTTAGATTTTAAAAATAGAAATAACGATGTTGGAGTATAATGAAACACAAAACCAATAGAGCATTTTAACTCTACTCATATATAATTAGCAATTAAGAAAGAAGAGGAAAGTTTGACCAATAGAGCATTGATTTCTCATTTTTGATATTCCTCCGTCCATATGAGAGGGCAGACGATATGAATGAGCACCAACCCATTGTGAATTATAGTATCGATTACAAAAATATTTTAAGCCAAAAATGCATTAGACATAAAATATTGAGAATTTAAATAATCACCAGATTTGGACAGACATTATAATATGTTTTTTGCGCATAAAGAAAAGTACTTAAACTGAAAATATAATTGTATCAATACCTTGGATTCAACAAGTGAGGAAGTCTTTATTTTATTCTGCATTTGAGACTTACAAAATCCAGGATGATTATTTCTCAGGAGAATAACTACAATATGTTGTTTTTCATTTTTTTTATCATTTTTGTATTTTCACATACATGACATCTTTCTTTTTTTGTCAGTTGCATATATATAATAGAAAATGTGTGATAATTAATAGATGCTATGTTAGAGAATGATTGAATACATTACAGATTATCAACAAATTGATTTTGTAATGCAAACTTTCATTATTTTGAGAATGATTTATTAAACATTGACAATATTGTTAATCAATATTTTAAATAAAACTAATTTTCCGATACCGAAATACTAATTTTATTAAATATTTTCATTTTTCTAATATATTTATTTACTTGTTAATATTGTCATTGATTTTTTCTGATATCTCACTAAATGATTCATTAAAACGATAAAATATTATTATTAGATACTTGTTTTTTTTGTCAAATGTTATTTAAAAAGTAAAACTACAAAGTACTTGCTAATATTTTTTTAACTCTTTTCACATATATATTAAATCATAATTAGATTCATTCACGGGAATTGAGAAGATATATAAATAAAAAAAAAGTATCATTTGCATGATAGATCACACTAAACTTATCTCTTCTCTCTCTAGTCCACATGCAAAATTTGTTATAACATAAATTTCTTATGAACACTTGTAAAAATTGTCTTCAATCAAATTTTAACTGCATATGTGTTAGATCGCCTCACTAAAAGCAATCAATATAACTTAAAATTATTACAAAAATAAAAAATCACTATAACAATAATCAATTAGTGAAAAGTCCATATTATAGAAAAATGTATGATTATTTAAATAATTCATCCGTTTAAGGACTCTTCATTCATTGAATTTTTATTTGTAGGCATGCACAAAAGTAATTTAGTCTCACAAACAGTCTGATCCAAGGATTTCCTGTTGAATTTATACTGAATTTTTAGATGCAAACAATTAATGTAGCTGGTAGACTAAAGTTTGTATTGATTATTGTTGCTGCATAATGATGGCTTTGTTCATCTGTTGGAATCAATGACCTTTTAGTGTTGTAAAAGTCAACATTTGACCTGTTTACAAAACAACACACCAAAGGTTACAGAATTTAATGACCAGAGAGAACAAACTACGAGAGAAGGCCACTGATATGGTTCTGGATTCGTACAATAGTTTGATGTTTCTCTTCCGGTT
Source organism: Carex rostrata (assembly GCF_964058835.1). Lineage (NCBI taxonomy): Eukaryota > Viridiplantae > Streptophyta > Magnoliopsida > Poales > Cyperaceae > Carex > Carex rostrata. The sequence continues at coordinate 5,015,210 of NC_135944.1, read as the reverse complement.
GATTCATGCTTTACAATTACAGCATGTTTTATCCTGTATACGATCAAAATAAAAAATATCAATTAAGAAAATTTGCTTTCATGTCCTCTCCATGTTTATTTTATTGAGCATGTTCCTTGCATGAAAATAATTTTAACTTTTGAAATGTATATACGTTATTGCATATGGAGATTTCAAGTTGGATGAGATTTATATCTAACTTATTTTGTCTCACAGAAACCGAATTATTTGGTTATTAATTCATTGTCGTTTAGTCATTCTTCTATTTATCCCTTCCGAATCCAATAAACAAAAAATTCTAAGATTGCATATACAAGAGGTTTATAAAAGTTAATCCAAATAGGTTTATGGTCAATATAGATGTTGATAATTATAATATAGCATCCAAAAATGACGAACTAATTTTATAATATTGATTCAATAGTGTTGACTTATTGGATTCCATAATTAGTATATGTACCATAAATAGATGTTACATTGAGATTAAAATATATTTTTAGGTATTACTAGTGGGTGGTTACTGTTTAGGAATAGATTGTTTATCATCAATTTTCAGAAATCTTGTTTCTCTCTACTAGTACCAGCAAAGGCTCCAGGTTTCCAACATTAATTAATTATATGCCTTGAAAAATACTACCATTTTTAATGGCATGGGAAATGACAACAAAAAGCTGCAAGACCACATCTCTCAAGTACCGCTAGACTGTCTAATAACGGTAATGAAATTAACCTCTCCAAAGAATTAATGCATGTCGGTCTGCAGCAGTACACACCTCATTTCAATCAACGGCTGATTCAGACGATTTATGGGGAAGCTTCCTACCTGCTGATCTCTCATCAATCCTTTACTGTGTAGAGATTGATGTTGAGCATCTGCCGGTCTAAAAAAAGGAGTTTTACCTCCATCTCTGCCACAATTGGTTCATTCTTGATGGTGGCAGAAAGGTTTTTTTTCATTTCTTATTATTTTCCAAAAAAATATATATATAGATATAGATATTGGACACGCAAAGAACAAAGCATAATAAATATTTGATTGATTCCATTGTGCAATATGCTGTTTTCATATTTGATTTCATCTCGCAAAATTCATTTCCAAGAAAATCATAATTTATATTAAAATTTTGTAAAGTATTGCTCCTTTTATCTTTGTTGAGCGGCTGTAACGGCTCTATGAATTTTCCAGGACAAATTAGGACTTTTTTTTTGTTAAAATAATGTATATATATTTGTTGTTCTTTCATTTTACCTTTTTTCTTCTTTTGCAAAAGTGAAGTCTAACTCAAAATGACAAGAAACATGTTCATATATAGGCACAAAAAAAAAAAAAAATACCAACAAGATATGTTTTGGATCAACAGTATAGAATATTTGAACATATAGAATAAGTAACGGGTCAACAATCTATTGTGAAAGAAAAAATGGAAGGGAATTTAGTACTGACCTTGATAGAGAATAGGAGATAGAAAAACTTGATAAGAGTAGTTAAAATTGGATAAAAATTATATGAGGAGAGAATTGAGGAAAGACTTTACTAATGACCCGGATGCAATAATTAATTTACGTATTAATTGCCATTTTGAATAATCAGTGATGCAATAATTAAACATTGATTTCAATGTGCGGACAGAATTGAGGAGTTCTCAGGCAGAGAGGTATGACAGGAAATTAGTGGCTGCCAAATCTTCACAGGTCAACAACCGAAAAGTTAATTATTAATTGTTAATTGTTAGTTGTTAAGTATTACCGGTTAGTTGTTTGATTTGATAGAACTGGTACAAGTTGATACTATGACAGGACATAATAAATAATTTTTTTTGAAACATTGAAGAATAAATATGGCACATAAGGGAACATGTTGAGAATAATATATATATGTTTCAATATATTGTTACTCTTTATAACATGAGTAAATTGATATTATTTTGTCAATTATTAAAAGATTCATTAACTTCACAAAATATTATTATTAGATAGATGTTTTTTTTGTCAATTTTAGAGTAAAATAAAAAATATAATTATAATATATATATATATTATTTTTTATTTTTTCAAATATATAATTAATCATAATAGTTTGACAAATGAAATTGAACGAATATTTTAATAAAAAGTTAAAATAAATTTAAATGATAGATCATATTAAACTCCTCTTTATCACTTTAACAAAACATTCAAAATTTTCTAATAACATTACTTCAAACAAAGATTTGCATAAAAAATTTCGATGTCAACTTTCAAGTGAAAGCCTGATAAACCGTCTCACCACAAAGTATAAAAAAACTTTAATGTACGAACGAATACAATATCATTTTGGAAAAACTAAGGTTTTCAAGAGACAATGGTAGATAAATTTGATTAGTTATTCTAATCAATTTATCTATTTAAGTTAAAAACAATAATTAATTTTTATTTGTTTGTACATATGTACATAAACAACAAGCCTGACAGCCAAAACTCCTATAAAGTTTGAAGAAATAATATGGCATAAAAAATCTATGTTAAGAAAAAGATATTTAAAAATACTATTATTCTTTACAGCGTGTTTTAATTGATTTCATCTGATTTCACATTAGAATATTTATTAAAAAGAAAAATATTATTAATGGACAATTGTTTATTTCCTATCAATGTCTATATTAAAAAATAAAAAATATATGTATTTGTCTATATCTTTTTAACTATTTTTAGTAAGATTCTGAACTATATATTATTAATTTTATTCACAGAATTCAAGTGAAAAACACACTATACTAAACTTATTTTTCTCTCTAGCTCCACATGCAAAAAATATTTTGACGTCAATTTCAAATGATGACTTGTAGAAATTATTTTAAAATTAAATTTTAACAACACAAACGTTAGATAGTCTCACTAAACTGAATCCATATCTTGAAATCATTAAAAAAAATCAATTTATGCTAGTTATTGAGAATATTGCTTTATGATTAGCCCAACAAAGTGTGCTCTTATATATTTAGTTGTACAATTACATTGAACAAAATGAATACATTAGAAGGATACTTTAAGTGAAACTAAATAATTAATAAAAAATTAATACTACTATCATTTGAAGAATTATAAATAAATACATATATTTTTGGTATAGTAAAATTTGTACACAACATGATAGAGCATTTTTACACGGAATTTTCATCGGTGAATTTTTCTAAATTTAATTTATTATTAAGAATTAAAATTTTAACAAATTAATATATAATGCTAATTTATTATTGAGAATAATTGATAAAACATTTTCCGGATTGTTTATCAATATTCTAAATAATTAAGCAAAAAAAGTCAATTTTGCTTTCCAATATTTTGTTAAACAAAAAAAATCAATATTATTTTCTTGAAATAAGTTATTTTATCAAATATTTATATTTTTATAATATATTTATTTTCTAGTTAACAATATTGATTTTCTCTGATCTCTCATTAAATGATGCATTAAAATAAACAAAAAAAATATTATTAGATACTTGTTATTTTCTGTGAAATGTTATATTAAAGAAGAAAAATACAAAGTATTTGCCAACTTTTTTTTAACTCTTTTAACATAGATAAGAAATCATAATTGGATTCATTTACAGATATTGATAAGATATATAAGTAAAAAAGCAAGTAACATTTGCATGATAGATCACACTAAACTTATCTTTCTCTCTCTAAATTCACATGCAAATTTTTTTTTAACATCATTTTGAAATGAACAGTTGTGTATCTGCCATTAAATTTCAAAAAAAAAAGAAAAATGAAAAAGAAATGAACAGTCGTAAAAATTGTCTTGAAGTCTAATTTTCACTACATTTGTGCCAATCGCGCGACTCACTAAAAGAAATGATTTCTTGTTGAATTTATACCAAATATTAAGATTTTCCACTGAAAAAATTATGTAGCAAATAGTGTAGTGGGTAGAACTAAAGTTGGTATTCATTTGTGTAAGCTGCTCCGCGTTGTATATATAGTTTATGCATCTATTAGGATCAGAGAACTTTTGCCGAGCATTGTTTTTTTTGTAAAAATAGGCATAAGCCCTTCCATTAGAATAATATGCAAAATACAAATATTCAAAAACATACAACCATTTGCAAATAAAAAGGAAACTCTAGCTCAAAAAAACTTCAGGAACTAACTAAGTCCATCTAACCTTAGACATTAACAGAGGCTTATTGTAGCAAAGAAAGCCAACATGTTTGTAGACACGTGCTTCACCGTCAGTTTTGTAGACCCATCCATCAGATTAAATGAGACATAGCTCCCTTAGTTCGTTTTTTCTCAATTTTTATCGTAACTGGACTGCTCCAGTCTATTTCCATTTGTCTGATCCTATTAAAAATTAGCGCCAGCTAATGTCCTTCCTTTCCGTGAATATTTCTTTCTCTATGCTTCCATTTTATGGTCATGTTTGATTGTGGACTAAACAGAGGAATAAGAGCTTGTTCTAAATTATTCTGTCAAATGTGATTTAATTGAGTCGGATTAAGATGGAATAAGCCGACTTTTAAGGTGGTCTAATTAAATTAGCCTAAACTAATCCATTTCTCTAAGTAGTTTAATTTTATTTGTGTATGAGGCCTAACTTTTAATTATTTCTATTATTTTCAATCACTTTTAAGGAATGTAAATAAAACCATTAATAATCACAAGTCGAGTCAGTACAACCAAGCAAAGAAAGAAGGAACAGACTTAATACACTAATAGCTTCACATATAATATATAGAGTGCAATCATGAATAACATACTGCTCCAAATAAAGCAACTGCCCCATTGATATTTGAAAATTTCGTTAGCACGTCTATTTGCTGACATGAGATTTATTATTGTGAGATACAAATTAATTCAGGTATTGTGAATCCACAATAAACCACCAATTTAATTAAACAAATTATCACAAACATCAACCATCATTGTAACAATTGTGCCTTACTGGCCTATTCAACTGCGAGTTGAAAGAATACAGTTAACCATTAGAGCCAGTTAAATAATTTAACCTCAAAAATGCAACCTTTATCCAACTATTCCAGAAAGAAAACAATGTTTTTTGAAGAATCTTTGTGCCTATATTTGTGTAAAAGAAATAAACATATAGTTTTGGAGCACAACCATCCACTTAAGCCTGTATATATCATCAAATTATAATAATTACTCAATTCACCAAAGCACCAAGATTTGAAGCCATCTAGACATAAAAATAGCACCACCTTCAGATCACTACAAGAAAACAAGCCACATAATCCCAACCACTTGTTGGAGAACTTTAACCACATCGATAACAAGTAAATTTGACGAGACATTAGTAAGCAACATTGCAACAAATGGACTTGTTAAAAATAGCAGCTAGTTATAATTTTTGAATTATAACGGCTAGTTTAGGGAGTAGTGTATTGTAATTAATAGGTTAGTAGTTAGTGGTTAGTGGTTAGTAGTTGGTAGTTATAATCGATAGTACAACGGCTAGTTTCTAAATTTTTGAGATACATGTAAAGCTCAAAATAAGAATGCAATAATAAATTATTTTCTTTTTAATCTCTTCTCTTGTCTTACAAAAGATAACAGGACTCAAAAAAGGATCTATATATATGGCTCTTCTATCAGAAAGAAAGAGAATGGATTTTTCCGACCTTTCTTCAGAGCTTTTATTCATACTCATCCAAATCGCAAGATTGTTTCAAGAAAGGTTATGTTTTGTATGGTATAATTAAACCAAATTCAACACATTGATGTCTTTGTTAACGAACAATCATACAAAGAGTTCCCACCATACATATTGTGACCTCTGTGTATAAAAAGGGATTTCTTAGACAATCACAAACACTCGTGAAAATACAAAGTGATTCATACAAATTAAGTTCTTACATATATGCATCAGTGATGACAGTGAAATGTCGAAAGTAAAACCTATCGATAATGAAATTAAATCTTTTACTTCCGTTCTCCCATGATATCATAGCCCAAATTACAGAGACAAATCCTGCACCAAACCCTAATACAATAGAAACAGAGAGGCCAATTATACCAGTAGAAGACTTTGAAGACAAAACTTGATTCATGCCACGACTTAAAGGAGCTACAACACATTGCGTCGATAAAGGACTACCGCACAATCCAGGGTTACCCAAATAAGAAGCATTCGAAAAGGTTGAAAAATGACCAAATGGGGGTACTTGTCCAACCAAGTAGTTGTAAGATACATTTAGTGAAGAGAGAAGAGGGAGATAACCGAGTACTTCAGGGATAGGTCCAGAAAGATGGTTGGAGGAGAGATCCAGTGAGGAGATATCCATTGACTCAAGTTGCTCAAAACTACCAAATTGTGATGGAATTTGACCGGTTAGGGCATTATGTGATAGGTTAAGTACATGAAGTGAATTGAGTTGCCAAATCTCTTTTGGTATTTCCCCTGAAAATTCATTTTGTGATAGATCAAGGGAACTTAATATTCTGAGTGAATTCTTTATACCAATTTCTTGTCCTTTTGATATGACTGTAATTGAATTCTGATAATAAGCTGTACCTTCAAACTGAAATGTAATAGTATCAGAATTAGTCACCATAGCCTTCAGGTTTTGGGTAAGAATTTTTGGGATAATGCCTTGAAAACGATTTGAAGAAAGATCTAAAACCTTTAGCGTGGAAAATAAGGAATTATTTTTGTTGGTTTTGGCTTCCATAGTCGAAATTGTGCCATACAATTGATTTGATCTTAAGACAAGTACTGTTAAGTTTTCGAGATTTCCTAACCAAGAGGGAAATCTATCCACTATTTGATTATTTCCGAGATCTAAAATCTCCAAAGTGTTACATTTAACTAGTGACTGGGGTAAACTTCCATTTATTCTATTTCTGCTCAAATCGATTGTTCTAAATTTGCACCCTTGACAAATATTTCTTGACAATGGCCCACTTAATTTGTTACCTTTTAGGTCAAGTACTTCCAATTGAGCATCTACTAGAAGGCAAGGTGGCATTGTACCTGTTAAATTGTTATATGAAAGATCAAGCATTCGTAGCAATGTCCCATTACAAATGGTAAGGGGGATCTCTCCCATAAGTCTATTGTTAGAGACAAAAAGATACTCGAGGCTGGGAACAAAATATGCAGGTAACGAAATGAAGTAGTTGAATGAGAAATCCACAAAGCCAATTCCTCGTGGGAGGAGAGGTATAGGCCCTGAAAGTCTGTTGGAATGGATATCTAGAATTTGTAAGGTTAAATGTGCATCCCATGTTGGCAGAACACCATCTATTTTATTATTTGAGAGGTCTAGGATGTCAATATTTGTTTGGTAACTCAGAAAAAAAGGAATCTTTGTTAAATTGCATGATGCCAAAATTATACACCTCATTTGGGGAAATGAAGCATAGAATGGCTTGTTATGGTTTTTGCCTTCTATTATTGACAACTTGTTGTTTGAGAGAGACAGATACTTAAGGTACTTCGTGTTGTGGATAACATCCAAATTCAATGTACCATTGAAGTTATTTGATTCAAGATTTAACACACGGAGCTTAGAAAATTTGAACAAGGAAATTGGCAACTGTCCTTCAAGATTGTTGTTTGATAGATTAATTGATTCCAAAATTGATGATCTATTTGACAACTCATGTAGATATCCTGACAATTGGTTATATGATAGATCGAATGATTTCAAAGAAGGGTGGGAAAATAAAGACATCGGTACCGTACCTGTCAATATGTTTGACTTTAAGTTCAAATATTCAAGTCTTGTAAGGTGGAATATTTCATCCAGAAAATTTCCTCTTAATCCACAATCTGCCAAGGATAACTCCTGTAGAGTTGAACCTACCTGTAAAACAGAGTTGCCCCACTCAGACCCGTATTGTGAAATATTAACCCTATCCAAGCGAAGAACTTGGAGCTTAGTGATGTTGCTGAGTAAAGTTTTGAGGGATGGGTCATGAAGATACAAGGTAAAGATACTGGTATTGGTACTGGAGAAGTCTGATAATTTAAGTGAGATCAGGTTTGTGAGGGCAGAAAATCCGATTGGAACTTGACCGGCAAAGCCAGAATAGGATAAGTCAATATGAGTTAAATTAGTTAGTCGTTCAAACCCAGGTTGTGGTATGATATGATTTGTGAACTGGTTCCTAGCAAGGTTTAGGTACCGAAGAGAGCTGAGATTGAACAAAGCCGGGTTGAGTTTACCCGAGATGCGCCTGTCAGTAAGGTTTACAGCAGTCACCATCCCGGTTTTCTCATCGCATGTGATGCCATCCCATATGCAACAATCGGTACTTGCATTCCATGAATGGAGTTCAATGGTGTTGAAACCTTGCTTAAGTTGAATCAAGGCTTCATGTTGGTCAGGAAGGCACTGGGCTTGAGTGGTGGATTTGATGGTGAAGGAGAAGAGAACAAGTGAAATGGAAACAAGTGCAATAAGTGTCATTGCAGAAAGAAGAAGAGTAAGCACAATAATTCTGTTTTTCTCTTTGTTTGGTGCGGTTTGGAAAAACATGTTGGTGCTTTTATAATTGTTAATGAGCAAATGAACTTCCGTGGTTTAATTTCCACATAAATCAAATACTTCTTAATGACCACATAAAATATTTCTTTCGAGTTACCAGTTGACTGACTGATATTTAGATTGTCTTAGAAAGGACCATTAAAATCAAATACTTCTTAATGACCACATAATTTTGTTTACTTTTATGTTATCTTTGTCTCGTGCTGAACAAGTAGCAAGAATGGTCTCTGATTCTGATAGAAAGCCTTTTGAATTTGAATTCACAACTTATTAAATATTATACTTGCTAAACAAACTTATTAATTATTATATCATAAAGTATGTTGGATAAAATTGACAAAATATGTGAAGAAGAGAAATTATAAACTTCCTATTAAATATTAAATAATAAAGTTGGGATGTGAAACTGAAAACTCTGTTTTGAAGAACCTTCTCAAGAGTGAATTAATCTAGAATTTGCCGAAACTATAAATTTAAAGCACCCACTTAAAGTTAGGAATGTTAACTTTAGAGAAGTACTTTTCAGAGGATTCTTGTAAGTGCAAGAAGTTTAAGAGGGGGCTTAAAATTAGCTTGATTGTTCTTTCGTTAGTTGTTTTACTCATGTTGGGTCTTATAAAACTATTTGGATACTTGGTTTAAACAATTTAGGTCATTTATTCTAAAAAATTTCTCCCACTGGTAATGTTTTAGTGTTATAATTTTTTGAATTTGTAACTTAAGATGAAATTAGTGCGTATCCAGTTTTTAAGAAAATAAATAAATAAACCTTAATTAGCATTAAGAATGAATTGCCTTTTTTGTTGTTGTTGAGAATTTAGCAGAGGCAGCCAAGGGTGTACAATTGAAATAAATTACATCCATCTAATTTAAACTATCCAGAAAAACATCTTTTACTCTTATTTTCCTACATCCCTTGCTCAGATAGCAATTATGTCTCCACAACATAGCTTGCATAATTCTGTCTGCCAGAAAGTCTGGTGGTAGTATTTTCCCTCAGAAAATACACTCGTTGCGTTGTTTCCAAATTAGCCAAGCTCCGCATCCAATGAGAAACGGACCAAATATTTTCCAATCCAGGTTCAGTGGTCTCAGTTCCGAGGCCAGCCATGTCTCCTCTAATGACTGCTTCATCAGTACCACCGTGCGTCCCATCGTGACAGTAATTGTATTCCACACCCTAGTTGCATAAGGGCACTGAAAAATGAGAAGAATCGTTGTTTCAATTGCTGAGCACCTGCACATGACACAACCAGTGGAGCTCCATTCCTTTTTTTATTTTAAAAAAAAAATTATATTTGACAATGTTTCCCAGTACTGATTCGTGATTTTTACATGAACTCTCAAGTTTTTGATATGTCTGTTATAAATAATTACAAATGACTTTAATCAAGTTCCCTTATGTAATTAGTATCATAACATCCCAACAACTTGAGTGATTATTTCTTGATTACTCAGACCCTTTTAGTAATAATAGAAATTTTAGACACTTCGCTACAAAAAAGTTGAATTTGCAATAATAAAAAGTAGATATTGTTACATAGAAGAGTTTAAATTGAGAAAAAAAAATATATATTGCAGCGATGCTTTCCACAGAGAGTATATTCTTCATTCGTTCGGGTCAGTGAAGTTCACAGATGCATCCAGAGATTCCATCTCAATAAGGACAAAATTAATGCTAAATCCAGGGTAAAGAATTAAAAATGGATGTTAGGAATTTCAATTCATATTCTGAATTTAATATTTAAATATTGATGGCCTCAGCCTCAATAATTTGGAGTATTGTGAGAAGCTTGTTCTAAAAAAAAAATTTCACCTTTAAGATAAAAACTATTTTGTCATTTGTGTAGATATCAGACATAAATTTGGCATTCAAAAACTTATTTTTTTCTAACCACTTTGAACCTCATGGATCATGACTAAACACATTTCATGAGATATCTCACACTTGTGCAACAGACATATGCGTATAAAATCATTACAATTACAAGTCGACATAATCAATGAGTTGTCTTGCATTATGCAATAAATAGAGTGGTTTACAAGTAAACATGACACAACTTAATTGGATCAGATCTGGTACGGATAAGCAGGCCATGATCAGGTATGGATAAATAGGTTCAATCAGTATTTGATGAGACCCATTTAGCTCCATATTTCTTATTTTCTTAATAAATAGATGTTAAGTGGTGAAATTTTTTTTATCACAACTGGCATAGAGATAGCATATCTTTTTAATTTAAATAATCATAACTCGTCAGAAACAGAGTTCTGCTAAATTGTAGAAGAAGTGATTACTGATTAACGGCATTCGGGTAAAACTTGTTACATCGAATAAGAACATAATTATCAACTCTTGGGTGTATATAAAATAGTAAATCTTGTTGTCTAAATTTGAAGTAAAACAATATTAAACTGTGAAGACAAGTTTTTGGTTATAACTACTCTGTTTGGTATATGCAAAGGACTCTCGCACATTTATTCCAGCTTAAATGTGAAAATTGAAGCTGGTAAGATGGAGAGACACAGAGAAGAGAATAATTGCTTGGGTACCTATCAAAGTTTTTATTCCGTCTTAAATCACCTGCCCAAATTGCAATCACCAAAAGATTGGAGGTTTGAGAAAAGGGAGGTAGCACAATTGGCTAGGAAAATGTTCTAGAGTTGTTATACCCAAAGGTCGAGAGTTCGATTCTCCCTCATGAACCTTGATAGCTACTACCAAGTTTTCAAAAAAAAAAAAAAAAAAGATTGGAGGTTTTATTTTTAAATTTAATTTTAGTTGCATTACTAAGAGAAGAAAAAAAATACCAGAAAAATGTGTATGGACAAATATTTGAATATTGAATACGTAATGGGTCCACAATTTATTGTGAAAGAGAAACGAAAGGGAATGCAGTTATGACATCACTAGTGATTGTAATTGGAAATAAAATATGTGGACATAATTGAGGAGAGACTTGACTAATCAACGGGTGCAATTTATTATACTGATGTATTTATTGTCTTTTTGAATGTGAGTATTAATTCCCCCAGAAAACTTTTCAGTCAAGTAAGAAGTATTGATTGTTCCTTTTAGGGGCGTCAATGGCACACTTTTATCTATTTACCGGATCCGTACCGTATTTGATAAGACGGATATGGTTAAGATTTTTTTTCGTAAACTTATCAGGTACGGGTACGGGTAAAGATTTTTTTCCGTTATTAAAATGGGTAAAGGTACTGGTAAATTCTATTTCGTACCCATTACCCGATCGGATAATTATATAAAATATATATATATATATATATATATATATATATATATATATATATATATATATATATATATTACATATCTTAATGAGCATTTAAATATTATTCATCTCTAACAGTCCAACTAGCAACTACTCTTGATCTTGGAAAATAAAATTTATTAAATTTTCTAACTTGAACAATTGATCATTTATGTAACTGTGTTAAACATAATTCACCATGAAAGTACTTGAACAATTGACCATATTGTTTTTATTTGCATGCCTGATTTTTTTTATTAAAGAACAGAGATATTTGTGTTTTTGAATTTGTATTTTGATAAAAAAAAATTAGTTGGAATTAATTTTCATATTAGTAATGTGATTATATATGCGAAAAATAAATGTGTCTTAGTGTTTTATTGAATAAATAATAAAAATAATTATTATACAAGTATTAACTGATATTTATCCGCTACCGTTTCGTTATCCGACAACTACAACGGGTAAGGGTAGGGTACGGGTAAGGGTAAGGTACGGGTATGAAAATGCTTCCACCCAACCCTTACCATACCCATTGACACCCCTAGTTCATTTACAGGAATATAGGGTTTATTTATTTATTTATATATTGGTAACAAAAGTAACAAGGTAGCAATCCGTGTGTGCTAGAGACAAATGCCGTAGATCATCATAATGGAGTTTCATACAAATATGAGAACATAAATTTCACGAGACCAAAGAAATATCCTTCATTAAACAAATTAGGATACGCATTAAAAAATAATTTGTCCTTTAGTTTTCTGGGTAACCCCTTCCTTCTATTTCCCAACCATGAATAGATAAGCCAGAACCCAAATTGTGATCTAAATTTCTTAGATTCAAATATTTTTATTGGAGGGAAATTATAATTTGTACACAAAAAGAACAAAATAAATTAAGAGAGAGAGAATCAAAAATAATATTTATCACACTTATGTGGATTTGTGGCAGATAGACAGAGATATATATTCCACTTGTGGATAAAAATAACTGTGATAGTTAGAGAGGCATTTTGTTTTGATTATCTGGATTCTTCTAAAGTGTAAGAAGTTTAAGTGGGTTTATAATTATCTTGATTGTTCTTTCGTTGGCTCTTCCACTCATGCTGCCTGTCTAATTAAAACTGTTCAGAAATTTAATTTTATTGATTGTTCTTTCGTTGGCTCTTCCCCTCATGTTGAGTTGTCTTCCGCTAGTTAAAACAATTTAGGTCTATTCTAATACTTTTCCACTGGTATTGCATTGTGGTATCATTTATCTGATGAAATTACTGGGGCATCCACTATATAATTTAAGAAAACAAATTAATACCTTAGTTAGCATAAGGAAGGAGTTGTCTTTTTTTTTTATCTTTATATTTCATATTTTTCCCCACAACTGATTTGTGCATATGACGTGAACTGTCAAATATTTGATATATCTGTTATAAATAATTTCAAATGAATTTAGTGAAGTTGCCTTTTATAATTAATAAAAGTAACATCCCAAAAACTTGACTCATGATTTACTGATTATTAGAACTTTTTAGTAATAATACGAATTTTAGACCCTTCGCTATTTGTAATAATATAAAAAGTAGATGTTGATCTATGAAAGAGTTTAATTGGTAAAACAAACATTTTGGCGATGTTTTCCATCGAACGTATATTTGTGATTATGTTCCAGTGATGTACCAACATATTTTTAGGGACTTGGAATGATGATTGGTTGAAAAATAGGGGAACAAGTATCAAAATATATATCATGACCATGCATAGAAAAGAAAATAACAAATACCAGAATAAACGAAATAGATAAGATCATTCAGTATCAATGTACCATGGAAGAAGGGCACGGTTTGAACAGAGGGAACGTGCTTGACTGGGTAGAATTAATATGGCACCTTAATTTAAAATGTAAATAAGAAATGAGTAATCAGTAATCCTTCCTTTTAAAGGAGTATACGCAATACTTGACTCAGACAAGTCCTTGATATAACTTAGGGTCACATTTCAAAATCAGTTGATTAGTCAAATCACACCCCATTAATTCAGTCCACATATATTTTCTTTACAATTGCAATCACTCTAAATCAGTTCTCTCTCTCTTCTTTTCTAACATGGTCATTACTACTTTCCTTTTCATTTCTCTTTCACAATAAATTGTGGACCCTTCAATTATTCTATATACTCAAATATTCTTCAATGCACATTTTTTTGGTATATTATTATTTTTAACTGTGAGCATATTTACTTTATTTTTTTTCTTATTATACTTTAATAGAAAAACAAAAAATATATAGAAATTTATAAGTGAATCTCAATGCTTTTGTTGATTGCAATTCAGGCAGGTGTATTTATTCTTGACTTTTTCTAATGAAGAAAAAATGTCAAAAGAAAGAACAATAAATATTTCATTATACAAGAAAAAAAAGAACACTGAGATTTGATGGGTACTTAAGCAATTATCCTCTTACCTCTCTGTTTTCTCCATGTTAACAGCTTCAATATTTCACATTTAGTCAACGAGATTTATCACTTTATATACCCAAGTGTTAATAGTAATGTGCCTATTTGATCTAGCAAGTTTTAACTCACATGTTGTGAATCAATCACTTACATATTCTAAAATTCAACAAAATTTTGTTTTTGAGTTATATCTTCATTTTATAAGGGTTCATATTTATCAGCATTTGGCCAATGGAGAACTGACACGAAAAATGGAATTAGGCTGATTCTGGTGAAACAGTGATTTTTTTACTACTTTTTACTAAAAATAAAGAATGACAAAAACGAGAGATGAACTGACACGAACAGAGTAGCTCTCTGTTTTCTCCATGGTAACAGTTTCAATTTTTCACCTTTAACTGGGAATTAACGTCCCATAATCCTTTTTGAACCCTGAACAAAGTTGCTTTAATTGAAAACCTTCGTTCACAGTTCAATATTGTTTTACTCAAATTTAGTACAATAGATTTATCACTTTATAGAACAAAGAGTTAATAGTCATTGGCTCATTCAATCTAACAAGTTTTAACACATCTTTATTCAATAATCGATTATTCAACAATTCAGAAAATTATGTTTGTAAAAAGTTATGATTATATGTATTAACAATAATGCTTTCTAGTTTGCTGTCCTCATTTTCGTCGCCACTGGCAACTGTTCTTTTGTCAACCTTCTGATTATACTTATTCTAGTCGTGGCAAATTGATGTTTGGGGATCCCTTTACTGAATTGATTATTCTGTAGGTGGGTGGATGCATTGTTTTTATAGATTGGAACTTATTAACAAAGAATTAACTTAATGTTTTATTTCAACCCACACAAAAAATCAAGTATTATACGCTCAAATGGAACTTAAAGTTTATATGTATTATAAGTGCAAATTATAAAATTATAAAAATTATTACAAATTTGCCGTTCACCAAATGACTTAAATTAATAACGGTTAATATTTAATGACATTTGGAGAAACATGGTATGATATTCAAATTGCACGACAGAGTGACGCGAGAATCAATAGTTGCCCCTCACAATGTTTAACTAAATTTCTGCTATTTTTTATTTAACGAGTATATATAATAATTGAAGAAGTGTCTCCATAGGTAAGGAGGACGAGAAATATAACTTGTCCAAACACACACATGCAGTTCCGCGGAAACTCACACAGAAAACAGGGATGGTATATCTTCTTAATCGTGTATAACGTGTGTGTGTGTGTGTGTGTGTGTGAATTGTAGGGTCTAGTGTAGATACTCTTAACAATAGATTTAAGTGTAGTAAGAATTGCTTCACATCATGTTATTAGCTAGAATATGTTTTGTTACATGGAAATGAAAAGTTACTTTTTTTACTTGATATTCTGATTTTTGAGGTGGACAAAAACAGTGAAAGATAGAAAGACCATGGAGCCGCAGCTCTCGTGTCAATGTGACAAAGAATGCTTCCCTTCCAAAAATGCTCCTCTGGTCCATATTCAGATGCAATAAAAAATCAATCAATCATTTCCCCAAAATTCTTGCCGTATGGAAAAAAAATTCCAAAAGGAGAGAGTAGAGCTGCAATTAATATGGTGGGGTTGCCAACTGGAATAGAGAATAATATGGCACCTTTAAAATGTAAATAAGAAATAAGTAATCACTTCCTTTTAAAGGAGTATACGCAATTGACTCAGAGAAGTCTTTTGTAGAACTTACGGTCACATTTCAAAATCAGTTGATTAATCAAATCTCTCCACATTAATTCAGGCCACAAATATTTTCTTTACAATTGCAATCACTCTACATCAGTTCTCTATCTCTTCTTTTCTAACATGGTCATTACTACTTTCCTTTTCATTTCTCTTTCACGATAAATTGTGGACCCTTCAATTATTCTATATATTCAAATATTCTTCACTGCACATTTTTTTGGGTATATTATTATTTTTAACTATGAGCATATTTACTTTATTTTTTTCTTATTATACTTAAATAGAAAAACAAAAAATAAATATAAATTTATAAGTGAATCTCAATGCTTTTGTTGATTGCAACTCAGGGAGGTGTATTTATACTTGACATTTTCTAATGAAGAAAAAATGTCAAAGAAAGAACAACAAATATTTCATTATATAAGAAGAAAAAAAAGAACACTGAGATTTCATGGGCACCTGAGCAATTATCCTCTTATCTCTCTGTTTTCTCCATGTTAACAGCTTCAATATTTGACATTTAGTCAACGAGATTTATCACTTTACATACCCATGTGTTAATAGTAATATGCCTATTTGATCTAGCAAGTTTGAACTCACATGTTATGAATCAATAATCACTTATATATTCTAAAATTCAACAAAATTTTGTTTTTGAGTTATATCTACATTTTATAAGGGTTCATATTTATCGGCATTTGGCCAATGGAGAACTGACACGAAAAATGGAATTGGACTGGTTGTGGTGAAATAGTTATTTTTTTACTACTTTTTACTAAAAATAAAGAATGACAAAAAGAAGAGAAGAACTGACACGAACAGAGTAGCTCCCTGTTTTCTCCATTGGTAACAGTTTCAATTTTCACCTTTAAGTGGGAATTAACGTCCCATAATCCTTTGAACCCTGAACAAAGTTGCTTTAATTGAAAACCTTCGTTCACAGTTCAATATTGTTTTACTCAAATTTTATTACAATAGATTTATCACTTTATAGAACCAAGAGTCAATAGTCATTGGCTGATTCAATCTAACAAGTCTTTATTCAATAATCGATTATTCAACAATTCAGAAAATTCTGTTTGTAAAAAGTTATGATTATATGTATTAACAATAATGCCTTCTCTAAGCTGGCTGTGATTCGTCCTATGTATAAGTACCTGATTTCTCCTTCATATCCATACATGCATTATCTATATTTATTGAATTATGCAAGAAAAAACATTGGTTCTGTCTAAATATACTTTATATGCATTGAAAGAAATGTCCGGATATATTTATTGCATTTAGAAAAATGCCAGACATGTTAACTTAGTAGTGTGACCTGTGAGGTTTAAAGTTGATAGAAAAAATTGAAATCTTCAAAGCCAAATTTATATGAGAGATGTCCGGAGATATCTGCGCAGATGACATAATATTTGCCATCTTAAAGGCCAATTTAATTTTTCAGAAACAAGCCCCTAGCATCTACTCTAATTTAGTGAGGCTGAGGCCGGCAATCAATGTCTAAATATTAAATACACAATGTGGATTGAATTTTGTAACATCCATTCTGAATTAATTAATTTCGCATTAATTTTTCCTTTATTGAATTAATTTCTACCCGGTCAAGCACGTTCCTTCAGTTCAAACTTCAAACCACGCCCCTTTTTCCACGCTAACTTGACATTGAAAGCATTCCTCTATCATGGTCTATCTCTTTGGTTTCTTTTGGTACATTATTCTTGTTCCTTTTTGTTTATTTCTATGCATGGTCATGGTCTATATATTGATGCTTCTTCCCTTATTTTCAAATCATGCAAGCATCACACCAATTCTCATAAAAATTGTAGGTAAATCACTCAGACATAATCTCTTAAGGCTAATCACAGGTACGCTATCACCCTAATTGAAAATGACTGGTAAGGGGATGGGACTCAGATTTTACTCTAATCAATTGCATAAAGATCAATAATAAGTCTCCATTACCAATACTAGAAGGATTTAAGTTTATAATTTCATCCTTCTTTTATAACTTCCGTAGTTGAAATAACCGAGATTATCCCATTAGTAATCTAAAGAACACGATGTTCGTCTACAGATCTATAAACTAATAGGTTTCTAATAGAGATCGGATCGCAAGGAACCAACATATATGTCTATCTCCTTTATTGGATATAGATAATTGTACCCTAATCCTAATAAGTCCACCTTATACATCTAAACACTATGGTGTGGCCATCACCATACAGACGAGGTTAGTACACACCAAATTAAGATATAAATACAAAGAATAAAGTACAGTAAAATTCAGATCAAGTGCAAGGGATAAATAAAATGAAACTACTAGATTAAACTCATAAGAATTCAAGATTACATGCATTCACCATAGAAAGGTGTTGTTTAGCCTCTCACGGTAATATCAACAATGAAAGCAAATACAAGATACATGATAAAAACAGTAAAAGAGAAAGATGAAAGGAATACACCTAGAGAGTCTCTTTTGATCTTCTACACGTCATCTCTATCTCTTGACCTTCTTCTAACCCTAACTACCTTAACTCGAATGGAGTTATGTATAATATTTTTCATTGGCTCCCTTAGCAAACCCTACATCTAGACTATTCATAGTCTACTAAGATATCTACTCCTGTCAAGATAGAGAGATGAATTGTAATTCATTCATCATGTGTTAGTGGACTTAGTGGAATTTGGATGCCAAGTTCACTGCTGTAATTGTTGTCTGCGATTGGACATACATCCACATGGAATTCCTGTGTTGTGTTATTCTTTTTTGTTGCAGTGCACCTTGTATGCATTTGACGATCTCCACTTGCATGCGGATGGATCGACAACTGCATGGCTGAAACCTGTGTGTCAAAAATGCTTCGTTTTATGCTTGTATTAGCCCTAAAATTACAAAAAAATTTGCAATTCTACAAAACCAAGTAAAAATAACAAAAGTAATCTAATTCAACTTATTTAAACATTTGTAATTTGATATTTGAAATATTTTAGGTTAAGTGATTGGGAAAATCACTACTTATTTCAGCCCCCTATCATCCCCCTTTTCCAGTCCCCGCACTCGTCCCGCGTCAACCTTCATAGGTATATATACTTAGAAAATAAGATATTAATACTTGCATGCGTAACTTGATATGATCATCCACTTTTTCAGTCCCCCAATAGTCCCCGCGTCAACCTTCCTCCAATGAAATAGTGAGGACCCTGTATCCCTCCATCAACCTTCCCCAATCGTTCCCACGTCAACCCCTCTCTAACAAAAATTGTTCACCTCACAGGCATAAATAATTCAGTGGATAGGTATAAAATACTTAATAAATAAGATATTAAACTTTGATTTGTAACTTGATATGATCAAGCACCTGAAAATTAAAGTTTGTAGAATGTATATACATACAAATACTCCAGTGCATAGGTATAAATACTTACAATACTTGATATTAATACTTTCACACGTCATTCAGCATCATATGTAAAAATAATAGTAAGTTTTCAGCTAGTTATGGCAATTTTAATACTTCTAGAAATGTGTATTCAAGTGGTCCCTCCAAGTATTTATGGTGCAGGAATGTTTGGGGAATAATTATTTATGCAAAAATTGTGTATACCTCATAGGTATTAATACGTCCGTGCATAGGATTAAATAGTTGAGATGACAAATTAAATTAATAACTTTAAAAAAAGTACCAGTGCTGTAATTATGCGGTTATCCCAGGTAGTTATGGTAGTTATGATGGAGATATTTTGGAGGTATTTTAGTGCGGGTACTGTTATCACCTCCTCGACAAAAAATGTATTAATTAGGCGGGGAGATAATTTTGTTCAATTTACTTTAATGATGAAGACGGTGGCTTGCAATCTCCTCCTAATATAAAAAAATGTCAATTTATTTCTAATCAGTACAGAACTAAAAATAAATAAGTTGGAAGACAAAAATCATAAGGGAAAAAACTATTACTTTCCAAACTTTTTTATCAATTTTTTATTCAATTTTGTGGCTCAGAGAAAGCCCCAATTCCTGACCCCACATTAAATTTTAAACAAAGTTAGAGTGCAGATGAAAGATAAAATATTATAGGTAGGTAAGAATTTAACGAATCAAAAACTGGCAAAGTATTAGTAATTGGCTGAGTGCAGCCAACTACACGACGAAATAATTGTTGTTTAAATTTTTATTACACAATCTTCCTAATTGATTAACGTTGTTTCATTAATTTTGATCGTAACTTGACACAACTTGCTTTTCAGTCAGTCATAACTTACTGGTTAATATTCCAAAACCAAGAACCTTATTTTCTCCTCTCTCCATATCCTCTGTTTTTTTTTGTTAAGTCGAGTCTTCCCTCTGTTCAATTAATTTTACGCGTTCTTAGTTTTTTTTTTCTTTAGAAATCCTTATGCACTGTCTTATTACATATATGGATACTCAACATTTTTCAATCAAGCATCGCTCAAAATTATCTTCCTTACACTTCCTCTCCTGCAATGGCACTTCTTGCACTTCTATCCTTATCACTTGTTCTGTTCTCCTTCTCCCCCAAAAACATCACTCTAACACAAGCCCAATGCCTTCCTGACCAATGTCAGGCCCTGATTCAACTCAAGCAAGGCTTCAAAACCACTGAACTCATCGATTCATGGAATGCAAGTATCGACTGTTACAAATGGTTTGGCATCACATGCGATGAGAAAACTGGTATGGTGACTGAACTAAACCTCGGTTACTTTCACATCTCAGGTGAAATCAACCTGGCTTTGTTCAATCTCAGCTCCCTTCGATACCTCGACCTTTCTTTCAACAACTTCTTTGTTCCTCTTCCGCAAACTGGGTTTGAGCGACTCACTAATTTAACCCATCTCGACTTATCTTCTTCTGGATTTTCTGGTGAAGTTCTGCCTTCAATAACTAACCTTAGAAGACTCAACTATTTGGATTTAGGGTTGAACAGATTGACAGGTATGGTACCCATGTCTTTGTTTACTCACCCTTCTTTCAAATCTTTGTATCTATCAGATAACCAATTCTCTGTATATCTACCATAGTTCTCAAATGGATCAACAATTTTGGAATTTATTTTCCTTGAAGATAACAATTTTCAAGGACAGTTGTTAATTTACAGATGTGGAAATCAAAACAAAAGGAAATGGTTCCTTTTTCCCAATGCTAAAAGTTCTTGACCTTTCCTCACATCATTTTAGTGGTAAATTGCCCAAAAATATTTAGTGAACCTGAAGACCATGATGGGTATATCAAATACAAGTTTCCTAACAGCTAGATATGGGTTAAATTATTATAAAGGGCTGAATTTGACTTACTCTAAGCTTTTTGTTACAATTACATACAATGGGTTGAATTTTGAGTTGAAATACCCAATTGACATATTCAATTACATTGATCTATCAAATAATGTATTTTTAGGGGAAATACCCAAAGAGATCGGGCAACTCAAGTCACTTTGTGTGCTTAACCTAGCACATAATGCTCTCACCAGTCAAATTCCTTCGGAACTTGCTAGTTTACATCAACTTGAGTCACTGGATCTCTCCTCCAACCAGTTTTCAGGACCCATTCCTCATGAACTCGCCTCACTCACTTCTCTAGATTCATTGAATCTTTCTTATAATGCTCTTGCCGGTCGAATTCCTTCGGAACTTGCTAGTTTACATCAACTTGAGTCACTAGATCTCTCCTCCAACCAGCTTTCTGGACCCATTCCTCATGAACTCGCCTCACTCACTTCTCTACATTCATTAAATCTTTCGTATAATGCTCTTGCCAGTCGAATTCCTTCGGAACTTGCTAGTTTACATCAACTTGAGTTATTGGATCTCTCCTCCAACCAGCTTTCCGGACCCATTCCTCATGAACTCACCTCACTCACTTCTCTAAATTCATTCAATCTTTCGTATAACAATTTGGTTGGAGAAGTACCTGAAGGCTATGAGTTCTCTACCTTCTTTTCGAATGATTCATACCTAGGTAATCCTGAATTGTGTGGTAGTCCTTTATCAATGCAATGTGCAAGAGCTCCTTCTAATATTGGGTTCATTGTTTCAATTGGTGTAGGGTTATATTTGGGGTTTGCCACTGTAATTTGGGCTCTGGTATATTGGGAGAAAGGAAGAAAGTGGTTTATTCTCATTACAGATAAGTTTTATTTTCGATATTTTCTCTGATACAAATGTACTAGTTACATCCGCTATATCATGGTTGATTGGAAGAAAGTGGTTTAATTTCATTATAGGCAGGTTTTACTTTCGGCATTTGTGCTGATGGAAATATACAAGAGTTTTGTTCAAATAAATAGGCATGAAGCAAATTAATTAAGGTTTTATTTTCTTGAGTGTGTCACGCCCCCGTCGCCGAATCGGGAGTCGCGAACAAGAGAGGCATCCTCGCATCCATCCATCGTCCCGTCAAATATAAGTCGCAACAAAAACAATAAATATAAACAATACGGAGTCAGCTACAAAGCTTAGTAACCAGTTATTTAATGACTTCGTATTGTTTATATTAACAACCATTCAAACATGCTAGATTAATCCACACAAATTCACTTCAAATTATGCATCACGCAATATCCATATTATTTCATTTCACAGAATAATATTATTTCACAAATTCTCATAACTAATAATGTCATCATTTCATTTCACAAATCAAATTCGAACCTCAACTCAGCTATGCCGTTAAATACACCCTCATAATCCAAACCCAGGTCAAACATCCAATTTAACCACACAAATTGAAAGCACGGATTGTAGAGAAATCCGGTTACCTTATAGCAATAAATCCAAATAATTCAAATCGAGTTGCAATAACTATTTAGAATCAATGCGACGTAGTCGGAACTTCAATCGGAACAATCAATATCAAATTATTTATACAAAAAATACTTATTTTATTTCTCTATTTTTCTCTGTACTCTTGTTTTCTTGAGTTTGTATTTTTTTCATCTTAATCTGATTAAAATTGAGAAAGAACCCTATATTGGAGTTTTAACGGTGGTAGAAAAATGTGGCAACAACATGCACAGGCCGTGTGGCCTTGCTGCCGATGGGATTTCTCATTTTAAAAATTTAAGCTTTTATAAAACAACCTTTAAATTCTTATATATTGTAAATCAATTCAAAATAATTGAAAATATTGGGTCCCTCTCTCGTGCAATTTGAATGTCATTTCATGTTTCATGCAATGTTGTTAAATATCACTACTACAAAAAAATCCTTTTATATCGGTTAGAATCACGTTCCGTCATCGGGGTCCAATCCGATGCATATTGCCCCGATAGGAAATATGTAACCATCTGCCATCGGTTCGAGCCGATGGCGTTAAGCTCCAATGCGATCAATTAGAAATTAGGGACCGACGGGAATATTAGTTTTTCGACCGTTAATTATGCTGTTAAAATGGAAACACCATCGCCTCTGGGTGTTATTAGCTGTTAGCAAAACTATATACCATCAGATGTGTATGAGTTGGCGTTTGCATATTGTAGTTTGCCATCTGTTATTATTTTGGACCGTTGATAATTTCTTTTTATATATTTAATTATATATGCCTGTATTAGAGGCAAGCCTCCATTTATATGTACCAATATATATATATATATATATATATATATATATATATAATCTCTCTCTAGATCTACATATATAGCACAAATCAAGCAAGATAATTAATATAGAAGACCAACAAATTAACATATATAGAGATTAGTACAACACTAAATTAACCCAAAGTACCATCATTCATTAACACTTCTGTTATGTTGCAAGTTGCAACAAATCAACAGAACCCCCAGGACATAACAAATGGATCTTTCAAAACACAACCATTAATTGTATAAGGGTTCATATTTATTGGCATTTGGCCAATGGAGAACTGACACGAAGAATGGAATTGGGCTGGTTCTGGTGAAATAGTGATTTTTTACTACTTTTTACAAAAAATAAGGAATGACAAAAACAATAGAAGAACTGACACGAACAGAGTAGCACTCTGTTTTCTCCATATAAGAAATGTCAATTTATTTCTAATCAGTACATAACTAAAAATAAATAAGTTGTAACTCAAAAATCATAAGAGGAAAAATGTCAACAACTATTACTTTCCAAAACCTTTTTATCAATTTTTTATTTAATTTTGTGAAACAGAGAAAGCCCCAATTCCTGACCCCATATTAAATTTTAAATAAAATTAAGAGTGCAAATCAAAGATAAAATATTATAGGTAGGTAAGAATTTAACGAATCAAAAACTGACAAAGTACTAGTAATCGGTTGAGTGCAACCAACTACACGACACAAAAGTTCTTTTAGTTTATATTTTAATTACACAATCGACCAAATTAATTTTGATCGTAACTTGACAACTTGCTTTTCAATCAGTCATAACTTACAGGTTAATATTCCAAGACCAAGGACCTTATTTTCTCTCCTCTCCATATCCTCTGTTTTTTCTGTTAAGTCAAGTCTTCCCTCTGTTCAATTAATTTTACGCGTTCTTCATTTTTTTTTTTCTTTAGAAATCCTTATGCACTGTCTTATTACATATATGGATACTCAACATTTTTCAATCAAACATCGCTCAAAATTATCTTCCTTTCACTTCCTCTCCTGCAATGGCACTTCTTGCACTTCTTTCCTTATCACTTGTTCTGTTCTTCTTTCCCAAAAACATCAATCTAACACAAGCGCAATGCCTTCCTGATCAACGTCATGCCTTAATTCAACTCAAGCAAGGTTTCAACACCAATGAACTCTATTCATGGAATGCAAGTATCGACTGTTGCATATGGGATGGCATCACATGCGATGAGAAAACTGGTATGGTGACTTCACTAAACCTCTTTCACATGGACATCTCAGGTGAAATCAACCCGGCTTTGTTCAATCTCAGCTCTCTTCGATACCTCAACATTTCTTTTAACGACTTCTCAGTACCTCTTCTGCAAACTGGATTTGAGCGACTTGCTAATTTAACCCATCTCGACTTATCTGTTTCTGGATTTTATGGTCAGGTTCCGATAGGCATTTCTGCCCTCACAAACCTTCTCTCACTTGACTTATCCAATCCCTGGTATCTTCATAACAAAGGCCTAAGAACCTTACTCACCAACCTCACCAAACTTCAAGTTCTTCGCTTGGATGGGGTTGACCTTTCACTGAACGGATCTGAGTGGGGTAAGGCAGTTTTTCAAGTAGGCCCAACTATTCAGGTTCTAACCATTGCCGATTGTGGATTGAGAGGAAATTTCCCGGATGAAATATTCCACATTACAAATCTAACAAAACTTGATTTATCACAAAACTCAATGTTGTCAGGTCAACTGCCAGAATTCAAGAAGCAAAGCTTTTTGCAATATTTGTCTCTTTCAGGTACAAATTTCACTGGTCCATTACCTGATTCAATAGGAAATCTCAAATATTTATCGGAATTGGATCTTTCCGACTGTAACTTCTACGAAGAAGTTCCACCTTCAATAACTAACCTTAGAAGACTCAACTATTTGGACTTAGGGTTGAACAGATTGACAGGTATGATACCCCCATGTCTATGTTTTCTCACCCTTCTTTAAAATCTTTGTTTCTATCAGATAACCAATTCTCTGTATATGTACCATAGTTCTCAAATGGATAAACAATTTTTGGAATTTTTTAAGCACAATAAGAATCTAAAATATCTCTCTTTCAAACAATAAGTTGTCAATTATAGAAGGTGAAAATCATAACGATTCATTCTATGCTTCATTCCCGCAACTAGATTATCTGGGTCTGGAGAAAGGGGAGGTAGCATAATTAGCTAGAAAAATGTCCTAGAGTTGTTGTACCCAAAGGTCGAGAGTTTGATTCCCCCCTCACGACTTCGCAGCTTCTGCGAAGGTTTTCAAAAAAAAAAATATCTAGGTCTGGCTTCGTGTAATTTAGTAAATTTCCCTACTTTTCCTAGTTACCAAACAAATATTTACTCCTTAGACCTCTTAAATAATATTATCACTGGAGAGATTTCCCTTTCTATTTGTAATGTGACATTGCCAGCAGTGCTTGATCTTTCATATAACAATTTAACTGGTACAGTTCCATCTTGCCTTCTAGCAGATGCTGAATTGGAAGTGCTTAACCTGAAAAGTAACAATTAAGCAGGCCATTGCCACAAATATCAGTCAAGCGACTTAAAACAATAAATCTGAATGGTAATGTAATAAATGCAAGTTTTCCCCGATTATTAAAGTATTGTAATTCTCTCGAGGTCTTAGACATGGGAAACAATCGGATAGTCAACAGATTTCCCTACTGGCTGGGAAATCTTCAAAATTTGAGAGTTCTTGTCTTGTGATTGAATATGTTTTCTAGAAAAATTACAGATGTGGAAATCAAAACAAAAGGAAATGGTTCCTTTCCCAATGCTAAAAGTTCTTGACCTTTCCTCACATCATTTCAGTGGTAAATTGCCCAAAAATATTTAGTGAACCTGAAGACCATGATGGGTATATCAAATACAAGTTTCCTAACAGTTAGATGTAGGTTAAATTCACAGTAGCAATTATCGGTATCGGGATCGGTCCCGGCCGATACCGATACGGGATCGGAGTATCGGATCGGTATCAGCTCAGGATCAGCTCAGGATCGGTATCGGCTCAGGATCAGATCGGGGTAGGCCGATACCGATACGTATCGGCCGATCCGTATCGGTATCGGCTGATATTTCCTACTATGGTTAAATTATTATAAAAGCTGAATTTGACTTACTCTAAGGTTTTTGTTACAATTACATACAATGGGTTGAATTTTTAAATACCCAATTGACATATTCAATTACATTGATCTATCAAATAATGTATTTTTAGGGGAAATACCCAAAGAGATTGGGCAACTGAAGTCACTTTGTGTGCTTAACCTAGCACATAATGCTCTCGCCGGTAAAATTCCTTCGGAACTTGCTAGTTTACATCAACTTGAGTCACTGGATCTCTCCTCCAACCAGCTTTCCGGACCCATTCCTCATGAACTCGCCTCACTCACTTCTTTAGATTCATTAAATCTTTCGTATAATGCTCTTGTCGGACGAATTCCTTCGGAACTTGCTAGTTTACATCAACTTAAGTCACTGGATCTCTCCTCCAACCAGCTTTCTGGACCCATTCCTCATGAACTCGACTCACTCATTTCTCTAGATTCAGTAAATCTTTCGTATAACAATTTGGTTGGAGAAGTACCTGAAGGCCCTGAGTTCTCTGCCATTTCGAATGATTCATACCTAGGTAATCCTGGATTGTGTGGTAGTCCTCTATCAATGCAATGTGCAAGATTGTGTGGTAATCCTTTATCAATGCAATGTGCAAGAGCTCCATCTAATATTGGGTTCATTGTTTCAATTGGTGTAGGGTTATATTTGGGGTTTGCCACTGTAATTTGGGCTCTAGTATATTGGGAGAACGGAAGAAAGTGGTTTATTCTCATTACAGATAAGTTTTATTTTCGACATTTTCATTGATGGAAATATCGATGTAAAAGCTTGTACAAATGTACTAGTCAATATGTATCTCGCTGAGTGAATTTAAATACAAGTCACATCCGCTATGTTTATACGTGGGGTATGCCTCTGTTATTTTGGTGCTGGTATAATGGTTGATTGGAAGAAAGTGGTTTAATTTCATTATAGGCAGGTTGTACTTTCGGCATTTGTGCTGATGGAAATATATAAGAGCTTTCTGGTGGAAATAATTCTGTTTTTTTCTGTTTGCTTGGTGCGCTTTCGTAAAACCCCTTGGTAATTTGATTAACTTTAGACACGTCCAATTCTAGCCAATTGTGGAAAGTAATTGTTAAGTTTAGACACGTCCAAAGGATTCGTGGCCTATCTATTTCTACTTTAAGGACAAATGAATAGTTGAGATTGTTAGGGATGAATTTCTATAGTTTATCTGCATTCAAAGGAATAGAACGACTTTTCATCAGAGGATTCATTGGGGGGGGGGGCCTATAATTAGCATGATTGTTTCCTTCGTTAGCTCTTTTAGTCATGTTGGTTTGTTTAAAACTATTTGGATACTTGGTTTCTTTCATGTGTTTTGGTGGTAGCCAGTTAAATAATTTAGGTCGTTTATTGGGGAAGAAGGAATTGTCTTTTTTTTTAATCTTTATATTTGAAATTTGTCCCCAGGGCTGGTCTATGCTTAGGACACAAACCCTCAAGTTTTTCTTATATCTGTAATAAATATTCCAAATGACCTTAATGAAGTTTCCTTTGGTAATTCATTTTTTAACAATTCAAAAATTTGAGTCATGATTTATTAATTATTTAGAAATTTCTAGTAATCATAGAAATTTAGACCCTTCAATACAAAAATGTTCTATTTGCAATAAAAAAAAAGTAGATAATGCTTGATTTAAAAATAAAGGAAGAAGTGTCAATATATAGACCATGACCATGCATAGAAATAAACAAAAATGAACAACAATAATGCATCTAAAGAAACCAAGGATAGACCATGAGAGAGGAAGGCTTTCAATGTCAAGTTAGCGTGGAAAAAGGGGCGTGGTTTGAAGTTTGAACAGAAGGAACGTGCTTGACCGGTTAGAAATTAACTCAATAAAAGAAAAAAATAATGCCAAATTAATTAATTGAGAATTCATGTTACAAAATTTAATTCACATTGTAATTTAATATTTAGACACTAATTGCCGGCCTCAGCCTCACTAAATTAGAGTTGCTGTTAGGGGCTTGTTTTTGAAAAATTAAATTGGCCTTTAAGATGGCAAATATTATGTATCTTAAGTTTATCGTACTGTGATACGAACTTAAGAGGCCAAGATTGTTCTTTTTCATTTAGCTTAAACAAAATTCATTTTATTGGACATAAATTTTGTATTATTTTTTGCTTGGTGTCGTTTGGTAAAACACCTTGGTAATTAGTATATATATAGAGAGAGAGAGTAACTAATGTACATTCAAATATATATGGCCTGAAATACACATGGTCAAAATTTGACTTTTCGAAATCCAAATGGTAAATCCGAACCATTCATCTTGTTCTCCATATTAATATGTGCTTGGAGACCAAATTTTACATTTTTCTGAATTTGTTTACTATTTATTAAGTATTTTACAAAATTGTTGATCCAATGGTAGCTGCTGATTTTACTTTTTGTGCAGCCACCGTTGGATTAACAATTTTGTAAAATACTTAATAAATAGTAAAAAAATTCAGAAAAATGTAAAATTTGGTATCCAAGCACATATTAATATGGAGAACAAGACGAACTGTTCGGATCGACCATTTGGATTTTGAAATTTCAAATTCGGACCGTGTGTATTTCGGATCATATACATTCGAATGCACATTAGTCACTCTCTCTCTCTCTATATAAACATCTTTTGAACATTTTTTGACCACTTGACTCAATGTAAAATTAATTCTAAATTTTAAATTTTTTGCATGTAGATTCATCACTCGTAAGAAAGAAAGATTTCAACGGTTTGGATACATTGTTTGAAGCCAATCTGATAGGTTTTAGACTTGAGGCAGTTGTTCGGTAAGATGTAGGATTTGGAATGAAGAGTAAGTTCCCAATTGAAGTAGTTGTCTAGTGAAGATTTTGTTCGGACCAATTGCTCTAATGACTTCGTTAGTTCCAAATTGAAGTAGTTGTCCTTCCGCACCCGAATGATCTCGATGTGCACCATCCAGGTGAAAATAACTTGATCTCTGACTTCTAGGTCATATTCTTTCGCTTGGGAGAACATGTAGGACATGAGTTGAAGGAAAATGGTATAATCCGTAGATAGTAAGAGGCTTGCAAGTTTGTCGCATAAGATTGTCTTTCTATTTCTATATAGTAAGCAAATCATGGATTGTAAAACGGGATACACTACAGAGATTAAAATAAAGGAGGAGGTGGCCAGCATTATGCTCTCAGCCCCAAGCTCGCCCGTGCAAGAATATTTCTGTTCAGTCATGGCTATAACTTTTCACTTGGATTTTTGTTGGATTTTTCTCAATAACTTAGAGGTTGTTTTTGCTGTTGCAGCCTAGAACCCAAATTGAGGGGATAGCTTGATGACTCGTCAGATGATGGCTTCACGCTTGCTAGGTTTAATCTGGGTATTTTGTTTTCTTGACAAGGATCGAATGAAATTATCGAATTTCTAGTACAGCATTGATGCAGGGCAAGGTTAGATATGAGTATTTGGTTTTCTTGGCACGCTTGAAGAATAGAATGGTTGAATATGAGCATCGAGTGATTGCTGATATTTGAGTTGGTCTTGGATCTCTGATTTAAGATTATGCATACTAATTGTATTGGTGTGCTTGGTTAATATATTGAATCACATAGCAACATTGCAAGCACCTCTTACGAGGACTAAACTAAATGGCAAGTCCGATAAATTTATTTTAGATGACTTTTATAATGTAAAATAATTTCTCTGTTTTTAGTTTCTAGCAAGATGTTGCCTGTCACTTCAAGGAAACAGGGTCTATACTTTTGACATAGGTACTCCGTTAAGAATAGGGATGGCAAAGAAGCTTGTAACTCATGGATCGCTCGTGACTCGCTTTTGACTCGATCACTAACAACCCGCTCAATAGTGGACCGAATTGTTAGCAAGTTCGCTCGCAACTAACTCGGTCCGGAATTAACAAGCTGAGTTAAGGCCTAGCTCGGACAGGGCCAGCTTGGCCCATAACGAGCTAGTGTATATAGGCTGTTGGATACATATGGTTTAATAAAATCCGTTAAGATTTAGGATTTAACTCCCACTCCCATAATTTCATATTTACATTCCCGACTCTCTCTCTCCCTCGTGCATCACCTCATGCCCTCACCTCAACCCCCGATTCCATCACCCCATCCTCCTCCATGACTCCATAGTCCATCCATCACTCTCTGCCTTTTGTTTTATTTAATAATTTTGAATTTGTATGATAGCAGCTCAATAAAGAACAGTGAGCTTGTGAGCTAGCTCAGTCCAGCTCGGATTGGCTTGTTATGATTTATAAGCTGAGGTTTAAGCTTGAATGTCCTAAGTGCAGCTCGCTCAACTGTAGCTCGATATCAAATTAACAAGATGAGCTAGAACCTAGCTCAAACCAAGCCAGTTAGTTGCCACCCCTAGTTAAGAATCAATATTCTTCCTTTTATAATGCAGAAAAAATAACACAGATGTTTCCATATAGTTTAAAAAGGAGAACAATCGAATAATCTGTGAACACTTCCATCTGGACAAGCCACTATACTAGTTCTTAATTAGAAGATACCTTCAAACACACGACAAGCCACACAGGTGGTTCAATTTCCGAGAATAGAATTAAAAGTACCACTTGTGAATATTAAACTTTCTCCTATTATAAAGGAGAGTACAATGATTTGATTTATATTTGCTCTTTCACTCTCAACTAAAACCATAGCCCTTAAGTCCTATTTATACCCATCATAAGATACTTTTAGAATATGCTTGCATCTCATGTACAAGCTAGAATATTTTAGAATGTACCTTTCCTTGTATATTCAAGATATAGAATATTCATACATGCACCTATATATATATACTACTATAGATCATTCTAATTTCTAGAGAATTCAAGAACATTCTAGCATACTCTAGTATACTCTTGAATAATGTAGAGTATTTTAGCCTGATCTAACCACGAACATCTCTATTAAAATAGAAGATTGTAGTTAAATAAGGGAACATGCTTAATATAACCAAAACCTATACCAACTATTCCAAAAAAAAAAAAAAAACCTATGATAAAGAACTAGTCTTTGGTCTAGTGGCAAAGGCACATGGTCTTTATATGAGAGATCATGGGTTCGAAATCCGGATGGGGAAAATCATTTGTTATAATTATAAGGGTATTAAATAGTTGGGTGGCTTGACCTCTAACCTTTACTCAAAAAAAAAAAAAAAAACTATGATAAATAAAACAGCCAACGTCTAAAACAACAAATGGAGTTTCATACGTCTAAAATCTGCTTCCATAAATCAACTCAACATTTGCAGAGGTCTTCTAATTTTTTTTAATT
This sequence comes from Carex rostrata, assembly GCF_964058835.1. Taxonomy (NCBI): domain Eukaryota; kingdom Viridiplantae; phylum Streptophyta; class Magnoliopsida; order Poales; family Cyperaceae; genus Carex; species Carex rostrata. The sequence goes on along the minus strand of NC_135944.1, from coordinate 4,983,236 downwards.
AATTCTTAACATATTTTCCGTTCCAAATTGTAATGAGTAACAAAATTTGTCAAGTTCGTGCCTACCTTGTGGCTATTATAGATTTTTATTATGATAAATTTTTTTAATAGACTGTTTGTAAAAACAAATCTCAAGGAGGGCTAGGTGTGTTGGATTTAGATAGAATGAATAAGGCTTTGCTCAGAAAATGGTGGGTCCGATTCCAAGACTCACAAGTGAATGGCCTTTGGAAATCACTGATTATAGATAAATATAGCCATAAAATCCATCACTTGTTCACCTTTTTGGAAAGGAGTAAACAAAGAGTCTGCTATTGTTTATTTTGATCTTAATAAGTTATTAGGCAATGGTTCTACTATTCTTTTTTGGAAGGATAGATGGATATCATATTTTACCCTTGGCTCTTTATACGTACCCTAATCTATTTCAGATTGCCAGAGAGCCTGATTTACTAGTAATTGAAGCTTTACAACCACCTGGAATACATACTGAATTTGTTAGACAACTCATACTTCACCGAATGGCAGACATTACATGCTAAACTTAGACACCTTTCCCCTAATGCTACTTCCCCTGATTCTCTCCAGTGGAGATGGTCCAATACAGGATCCTTTACTGTTCACTCCTATTACAATTGGTTAGAGTTTGGTGGCATTATGACACCATTTGGGGTTTCAAACTACCTTTAAAGATATTGTGGATCTGTCTTGTCAGGATCTAGTGACTATGAAGGTAGAGGACCATGGGGAAGAGGTAGAGGCAGAGGATCAGGAGTACAGGCAATGGAAGCTGAGCAGAACCCATTTATCTAATACAGACCAAAACCTATAGGATGAGTAGTTCTTTGACATGTCTTTGTGTGGTTCTCGTGCTTGCTGGATCTGCCTTACATAGATGTCTTCACTTACTGCTTTTTGAGTTTGGATAGATGTTCTTGTTAGCTTTTGTTGGATTGTTAGCTGCTGGTGCAGTGTTCCAGTGTGGGGGTTACATAGTCTGATTGAAGGGTGTTTAGAATTAGGTAATTAGATGAATTGATTCTGTTTTTGCAATAGTACTAATAGAATTCCAGCTGTTTGGAATTTGTTTCAGTCAAAACTGATTATGGCTAATGAAATCAATGGAATACCCCACTTTCTTAAAAAAAAAGAAACAATGTTTTTAATATTATATAGCGTCCACAACATTAATAGTACAAATCTATATAAAAAAATGTTTGACATATATATATATATATCATATATATATATATATATATATATGAGGAGAGTTCAAATGCACCCAAATTTTTGTGCACCCAAATGCACCCTATTCTTTCAAATCCTTTTTCTCCGTTTTCAAAGTCCGAATAGTCAATCCGAACCGTTAGTTGTGATCTATATATTAAGATGTGCTTGGAGACCAAATTTTACATTTTTTGAAATTTTTTTACTATTTATTAAGCCACTTTGAAAATCGCTGATTTTACATTTTCTGGACCATTGGATCATCGATTTTTCAAAGTGGCTTAATAAATAGTAAAAAAAATTCAAAAAATATAAAATTTGGTCTCCAAGCACATTTTAATATATAGATCGCATCTAACGGTTCAGATTGACTATTTGGACTTTGAAAATGGAGAAAAAGAATAGGATGCATTTGGGTGCACAAAATTTTGGATGCATTTGAACCCTCCTCTATATATATATAGTATTCAACAATCTTCAAACATCATTCACACCAAATATCCATTCTACACCACGTATTCATTTATTTTTTGATGCTCATACATATTTTCATCAGTACAAATGTCGAAAATAAAACCTATCTAAAATGAAATTGAACCACTTCCTCCCATTCTCCCATGATACAAGGGCCCAAAATATAGAGGCAAACCCCACACCTAGCCCTAGTCCAATAGAAACAGATAGCCCAATTATATCAGTAGAAGATTTTGAAGGCAAACTCTTATTAAACCCTTGACTTGAATGATCTGCTGCACATTTCACCGATAAAGGACTACCACACAATCTGGGGTTACCCAAGTAAGAAGCATTTGAAAAGGTTAAGAATTGATGGGCTTGGGGTATTTCTCCAACCAAATTGTTATATGAAAAATTTAGTGAAGCAAGGAAAGTGAGAGCGGTGAGTTCTTGAGGGATGGGTCCGAAAAGCTGGTTGGAGGAGAGATCCAGTGACTCAAGCTTCTTTAAATTAGCAAATTCAGATGGAATAGGACCAGTAAGAACATTATGTGATAGGTTAAGCACATCAAGTGACTTGAGTTCCCCGATCTCTTCGGGAATTCCCCCTGAAAATCCATTTTGTGATAGATCTAGGGAACTGAATATGCTGAGTGAATTCTTTATCTCCATTTCTTGTCCTTTGGATATGACTGTAATTGAGTTCTGATAATAATGTTGATAATCATATGGACCACCAAACATGAATGTCCTAGAATCTGAATCATTCACCATAGTCGACAGGCTTTCAAAAACAATTCTTGGGATAATGCCTCGGAAACGATTTGAAGAAATATCAAAAACCATTAGTGAGGGGAAAAAGGAATTATTTGTTTTAGTTTTGGCTTTCATATTCGAAATTGTGCCATAGAATTGATTTGAACTTAAGACAAGTACTCTCAAGTTTTTGAGATTTCCAAGCCAAAAAGGAAATCTATTCACTATTTGGTTATTTCCGAGATCTAAGACCTCTAGAGTGTTACAGTTCGTTAATGTTTGGGGCAAACTTCCATTGATTTTATTGCCACTCAAATCTATTGTTCTCAATTTGCAACCTTCGCTAATATTTCGCGGCAATGGCCCACTTAATTTGTTACTTTTCATGCTCAACACTAGCAATTGAGCATTTTCAAGAATGCATGGTGGTATAGTACCAGTTAAATTATTATCTGAAAGCTCGAGCACTTGTAGCCTTGTCGCATTGCAAATGGAAAGTGGGATCTCTCCCGTGAGTCTATTGGTAGAGAGAAAAAGATAAATGAGGGTGGAAACAAAATATGCAGGCAACGAAAAGAAGTAATTGGATGAGAAATCAACATAGTACATCCCTTGTGGGAGGAGAGGTACAGGTCCTGAAATGTTGTTGGAATGGATATCAAGAACATCCAACATCTCAAGAGAGGTAAGATGCGCATCCCCCTCTATTTTAGTAAAGAAATTATGAGATAAATTGAGGTAGGTAATACTTGTTTTACTACATAACCAATTAGGGATAACACCATCAATATTATTATTTGAGAGGTCTAGGTTGTCAATACTTGTTTGGTAACTCAAAAAAGAAGGAAATTTTGTTAAATTGCAAGATGCCAGCCATATATCCTTGAGTTGGGGAAATGAAGCATAGAACGATTGGTTATGATTTTTGCCTTCTATAATTGACAACTTGTTGTTTGAGAGATCTAGAGAATCAAGGTTCTTATTTTGCTCGATGAGGTCTAAATTCAATATACTATTGAAGTTATTTGATGCAACAGTTAACTGAAAGAGCTGGGGGAATTTGAATATGGATATTGGTAATTGTCCTTCAAGATTGTTGTAACAAAGGATAATAAATTCCAAAATTGATGATCCATTTGAGAAGTCAGGTAGATATCCTGATAATTGATTATAGGATAAATCCATTAGTTCCAAAGAAGGGTGAGAAAACAAAGATATGGGTATCGTACCTGTCAATATATTTGACCCCAGCACCAACATTTCGAGGCTTGTAATGTTTGTTATTGAAGGCGGAACTTCTCCATGTAAGCTACAGTTGTAAAGGTCCAATGTCGATAAATACTGCTGCTTTCCAATTGAGTCGGGAATTTGACCCGACAACATTGCGTTCTGTGATAAATCAAGTTCTGTGAGGTTTGTAAGGTCAAATATTTCATCCCAAATATTTCCTCTTAATCCACAATCTTCCATGGATAGTTGTTGAAGAGTTGGGCCTACTTGTAAAACTGAGTTGCCCCAATCAGATCCGTTGAGTGAAATGTCAACCCCATCTAAGTGAAGAACTTGGAGCTTGGTGAGGTTGCTGAGTAAGGTTTTTAGACCTGTGTCATGAAGATACAAGGGATTGGGATTTCCAATGTCTGATAAGTCAAGGGTGATAAGGTTTGTGAGGGCAGAAAAGCCGATCGGGACTTGACCAGCAAAGCCAGAATTGGATAAGTCGAGATGGGTTAAATTATCTAGTCGCTCAAACCCGATTTGTGGAAGGATAAGATTGTTGAACAGGTTCCCACCAAGGTTGAGGTACTGAAGAGAGCTGAGATTGAATAAAGCAGGGTTGAGTTCACCCGAGATCAACTTGTGAGCAAGGTTGACTTCAGTCACCATACCAGTTTGCTCATCGCATGTGATGCCAACCCATGTGCAACAGTTAGTACTTGAATTCCATGAATGGAGTTCATTGGTTTTGAACCCTTGCTTGAGTTGAAGCAGGGCATGACGTTGCTCAGGAAGGCAGTGGGCATGTGTTAGAGAAATAGTGGTTTTAATGGAGGAGAGGAGAACAAGTGATAGGGAAACAAGTGCAACAAGTGCCATTGTAGGACTTGGGGTGATGCTTGACTGAAAAAAGTTAGTGTATCCATATATATATAAATATGATGCAATAGAAATTACAAAAAAAAAAAGTCCTAAGAGGCAGAAAATAAATTTAATTGAGAGACGACTTGACTTAGCAGAAAGCACCAAGGAGGAGATGGAGAGAAGAGAAAATATGGTCTTTGGTATTGGAATATTAACCTGTAAGCGAGGGCAAAGGGAACATGCACGACTATGATCTTATTGTTCCTCCCTGGATAGATTAGGCTTCCAGTTTACCTAAATTTCTCAGATTAACAAACAGAGCTCTGTCATAATTTATCTTGTAGTCTCATATAATATATGATCCCCCGGTCTGAAATCAAATTCATTCTTGCCTTCACTATAACACTAAATCATTAACCTGCAATCTAACTTTGCTATTCAGGATTTAATGTGGGGTATGCAATTGGGAATTGTGTTGCTCCACAATATAAACAAAAAAAAATAATAATAAAAAGTTTTGGAAAGTAATTTATTTTTTCTCAAATGAGAAAGAGATTGACATTTTTAATAAGTTGAGATTATCAGTGAAATAAGTATCATGCTATTACAAAATATTACATAATAAATTCAGGATGAGAAATTAAACTTTGTTTTGAAGAATCTTCCCAGGGGCGAATCATCCTAGAAAATTGTGAAAAGTAGATATTCCAATTAAGAACGTTATCTTTGAATAATTGCAATTTAGAATTTGTGAGTGTTTAACCTTCGTTGGCTACTAGTGGATACACTTCTTCAATTACTATACTCATTGATAGAATTATTGTTGTGAGGGACAACCATTGCGAGGGACAATTATTGTTGTTGTGTCCCTCTAGTGTAATTTGAATATCATTTCATGTTTAACCAAATCCGGATTAATATGGACTTATCAAATTTGAGTCATTTGATGAACAGTAAATTAATTTGTTACACTTATCAAATCTCCCCACCATAACTATGACAACTATGTGGGGGGACCACAAAAATTACAGCACTGATTTTTTATCTAAATTACTAGTACATACGTGATGACCAATTTTTATGTCAATAATTAACAAATCTCCCAAATTTACCCGCACCATACCTGGGGGGACCATTCAAACTACGTTGGGGGACCATAAACATTTTTAGAGATAGAGTTTTTTTTCTTCGTTCTATGTCGTCCATGTTTCTGACGATGTGTGATGAACTTTTTTCTAATCTAAAACCATAAACTTCTTCTACTCAATTTTATCTTTCAAATGAATGAGATCCATGATGACATATTTTCAAGCTTGTCATCATGCAAATATTTATAACTTACCGTGCAAGTATTTATACCTATACTTGCAAGTACTTTTAACATATGATACTGGATGACGTTTGAAATATCAATTATTGCATTGATGTATTTATACCCATGACGTCAATTATTTATGCATATGCACTGAAGGTAGACACAGAGACGATTGAAAAAGGTTGATGCAGAAATAAAAAGTCCCCACTACTTCATTAGAGGGAGATTGACGAGGGAAAAGGGATGATCATAACATGTTCGCATCAAAGTATTAATATCTAATTTTTCATGTATTAATATATTATCTTCCAACTATTTATACCAATGAAGTATGATGTGGGGACAAGTGCATAAACTGAGAAAGGGGGAACCATAATACATCATTCTTCTAATGCTGCTACAGGAATTTTTGGGGTATGTAAGTGCGGAGAGTCTAATAATTATTCTAAAATTTATGTAACATTTTAATTGTTATAATTCAAAATAATGAGTATTTCTAGGGGCGGATCTACTGTAGCGGGGGGGGGGGGCAGCCACCCCCCTGGATTTCGAGTTTTAGTGGTAATCTATTCGTACCGATCGACTTTGCCTCTCCTTGAAATTTTTTTTGCCCCCCTCTGGGTGTTTGATTTGTAATTTTGGTTAAATTTCTTGAATTATGATTGATAATATTAATTATAAGTTAAAGGATCAGAAATTATAAGTCAGAGTATTGAAAAATATAAGTAAAAACATTATTTTTTATCGAGTACCCAATTAGTTAATGGGTTTAAATATGATAAGTTATTTAAACCCGATTCGATATTTTTTTTGCCCCCCTGAGTATTTCTTTTATGTTTATCAATATATAATGAAGTTAACTCGTGTTAATAAATTCCCATCTTTAAAATATTGTCTCAATACACCTCCAAAATATTCAAATGAAACACAGAGATTTCCAAACATTAATTTGAACAACTACCATTCTTTCCTGAACTTCCAATCTATGACGACCGGCCATCACTCTCTAACAATTAATTTCACTTAATTAATGTCATTGACTGTTGGACGTGAGAAACAATTTCACGGCAATTTCACGGCAATGTAAATGTGATGAACGTAATTAATGGGTTCAATCAATAAGTTCTTCGGCCTTTGAATATACAAGTTTTGAGTCCAGTCGTCAAGTCAGGCAAGTGGGCCATGTATGGACTGGGACATGCTTGACTATGTACAAGTTTGATTAGAAAGGGCAAATTTAATCAGTTATACTCTAGCTAAAGTTGTAATTTTGTGTTGTTCGTCAAAAATAGATCTAATCACAATTTGGGTATTTAATTAGTTAAATCAACAATTATATATAGATCGAGAAATACAAACAGATTTCATCAAAAAGACATATTCAAGGAGTGTCAATGAGGAATTAGATTTTATCATTTCAAGTCAACACCAAATTTTGGAAGCTATGCGACATTACTTATTTTCGATGGAAAACTAAGATATTTTCCACTTCTTGTTTTTAAAAAAGATAAACGAAATAAACTATTTATTTTTATTTTTTATGTTTCTATATTAGAAACAGTATTATGACATTAACAATGGACTAAATTAACAATCTTAGAATTACTTTCTCAAACCAAAAAATAAAATAAAAGATAATAAAAATATATTTTTTACATTTTTCTTATATATTAGTTGTGCCACAATTTCAATTTATTTTAGAATTTTTAACTATTTTTAACATGGGTACAAAATCACTATTTTTCTCCAAAACAATGATTTTGTATCTATCTTAAAAATAGTAAAAATGTCCAAAAAATATAAAATGTTGTCTCCAAACACATTTTGATATGGAGATCATGTTGACAGTTAGAATCAACTGTTTGGACATTGAAATCGAAAATAAGAATATGGAGCATGATTGGACCACAAAATCAACGATGCATTTGAACCCCACTCATAATAATATCATACTTGTTATGTAACAAAACTTCTGTAAATATGTTTTATAATAATCATAGTATTTACATTTCTGTTTCATAAATATTTTGGAAACCTATTCAGTACATATTTTCTTAGAAAACCTATTCAGTTTAATTAAAAAAAATTAACCAAAAATGTAAATAGAGAGATTTCTTTAACTCTAATGAGAATTTTGTCTTTTGTTACCCATAGAAACTTTATATGTTGATTTACCAGTTGAGTGACTCTGATATTTAGATTAACTTGAAAAGAAACAAGTAGCAAGAAAGAAGGCCTCTGTATAGGAACCAAATCCTCTGCAAACAAGGAGGCAGGAAAATCTCACCCACAATTAAATTTAGTCAATCTCTAATTGACACATGGACATCCACCTTTCAACTCATTGATGAGAATATTTTTATTCATTTAGTTTATTATTAGTGGCATTTCTTTCCTCTTTCCTCCGTTCTTTACTGGCTTTCCACATCAGAACTAATTTAAAAAAAACAACAACTTTTCTTTAATCAAATTAAGAGGTGTACACACAATGGAATTACACTGATTGAAGAGGTACACACAGAAGTATACCTTAATTAGATCTTAACTTATGCAAATCAGGCCTTTCCTTGAGTTCGGTTCTAATTTTATTCTTTGATTTTTCCAAACTTTTTTCTTTTCTTTTTATACCCCTCTTTAATTATGTTGTTTTTTTACTGATTCATTTTGCAATTTAATATAGCCACAAATGTATTGAGCCATCAGCAACTTTTGATCCTTATTCTTCTTAATAAAAATAATTTATATTTTTCCTTCTCTGTACTTATCCAATGAATTGCCAAAATTTGTATATTTAATGAAATTAAAATTTGACAGGAATACATAAGTGTTTATTGTTTGTAATTGATTAGGCATATGATCTGACTAAACTCAATTATGTGTAATAGGTTTGAGGGTGTTATAAGACAAGCATTTATAGAATAGGTCTGTTTACATCTATAAAGGTTTGGAGGTGTGTGCAGAGAACAAGCTCGGTGGGAATTCGCCTCCACATTTAAAAAAAATAAAAGCATTTATAGAATAAAAAATATGATAATTTTTTAAGAAAAATAAAAAACAATGTGATTGTCAATTTTATATTCAACTATTAGGTAAAGTATGATATCATAGAAATGTTAAAATATTTTGCTACTTGATTAATTTTAAATTTTTCATGAATCAAGTAATCTTCATGGCAAGAAATTGTTTAAGCTTTGAAATTTTCTTTTCTCATAATAGAATGGTTAAAAAACAGAAGAAATATCATCATCAATGAATTCAAAGGTGAATGTCATGTGTAAATTAGAGATTGACTAAATTTAATTATGAGAATGATTTTTCTGCCTCTGTGAGGGCAGAGAATTCGGTTCCTGCATGTGATGTTGATAGCGGACCCTTGATTCAAAAAGAGAAGACTCGAATCAAAAAGTAGAAACTAAGTTCAACAATGGAAAATATTGGTGCTCTGGTCCACCGAATTGAAGTTCTTTGTATTGTACCGGGTCTTTGCATAGGAGACTCAACTTCACTCTCAAGTGGCATTCATCAATTTTTGTTTTTATTTAGTGTCAATATAACATGTTTTATATAATTTAAGGATCGTACAATTTTATGAAATTAATAATATTCATGAACATTTTGTGAATTGGATTCATGCATGTTACAGCTTTTCTATTAACTTTTGAGATCCTGAAACAATTGCGATGAAAATTTTTGGTTTCATGAAAGTTTTACATACTATTTTTTAAGTAAAGGTTGAAGATCAAATTATTTAAATTTTTAATAAATACAAGGTTTCGAATCTGAAATCTCCAACACAAAGGAAATTGCCTTTGTCACTACCTCAAATTTAAAAAACTTGGATTAGTTTATTGGAAGTTGCGGGACTTTTAAAATTTCCAGGGAAAATTAGGAGGCTCTCCAATTCTTGTAGTTTTCAAGAAAAAAAAATCTATTTTTAATTATCTTATTAGAAACAGTATTAGGACCACTAAATTGTCAATCTTAACATTGCTTTCACAAATAAATTTGCAAGTCTTATATTCTTTATAAATTGATTTTGTACAAATTGATGCAATATTAACATCATTTCATTTTCCACCAAATGATAAGATATATACATAGACCATTATAAAATTTAAATCATTTCACGGATAGTAATATTATATCAAGATTTATCATTTTTCATGTACAAGATATGCGTGAAGTACAAGATATATTTAATTGTTATGTTTCAAAATTATGGTTTTTCTAAAATAAAAAATATGAATAAATTATATCATTCTTCTCATCCCTGTCTTTGTTTTTTTTTTCCGCACTATCTCTATCAATATTAACTTCCTTAATCCCTGCATGGTCTCGCTAATAACTTCCATTTATCCCCGCATTAAATTTTTCTCCCCTCTAATAACAATCCTCACTAATAACTGTCTTAAGTAACTTTTGAATTAAATTATACAATCCCTTAATAACTTCCTTAACTGTCGATGGTCCCACTAATAACTACTGTTGATTAAACATGACTTGTTGACAAGTTCAAGAATACAATATTCATTTTTATTATGTCAAGTATTTATCTTAGTAACATAAAATATTCATTTAATCTATGTAAGCTATAGATGTATTACTGAAAATTGCAATTAAAATATTGAGAAATAAATGTTTATTGATGTTTAAGGAAGTATTTATGATCATTATGTCTGACAAGTATATGGCATTACGTATGACAAGTATTTACCATTATTTCTGATATGATGATACATTGATTTGATTAAAACTTGTTAGCAAGTTCAAGAACAAAGTAATAATTTTTGTGTCATTAAGTATTTATCCATGTAACATAAAATATTAATCTAAACTATTTAAATCATAAATGTTTTACTAAAAGTTGCAATTAAAATATTTAGAAATAAATGTTTATCTGTTTATTGATGTTCAAGAAAGTATTTATCATTTTTTTTACAAGTATTTATCATTATGTATAAGAAATATTTATCATTGTCTCTGAAATTATGATACATTGATTTGATTAGACATTAGTTATTGATAAGTTCAAGAACAAAGTATTTATTTTTGTACCGTCAAGTATTTATCCATGTAACATAAAATATTCATCTAATCTATTTAAGTCATGAGGAGGGTTCAAATGCACCCAAATTTTTGTGCACCCAAATGCACTCTATCTTTCAAATCATTTTTCTCCGTTTTCAAAGTCCGAATAGTCAATCCGAACCGTTAGATGCGATCTATATATTAAGATGTGCTTGGAGACCAAATTTTACATTTTTTGGAATTTTTTTACTATTTATTAAGCCACTTTGAAAATCGCTGATTTTACATTTTCTGGACCATTGGATCAGCGATTTTTTAAAGTGGATTAATAAATAGTAAAAAAATTCCAAAAAATATAAAATTTGGTCTCCAAGTACATCTTAATATATAGATCGCATCTAACTGTTCAGATTGACTATTCGGACTTTGAAAACGGAGAAAAATGATAGGGTGCATTTGGGTGCACAAAAATTTGGGTGCATTTGAACCCTCCTCTTAAGTCATAGATGTTTTACTAAAAGTTACAATTAAAATATTTAGAAATAAATATTTATCTGTTTATTGATGTTTAAGAAAGCATTTATTATTATTTTTGACAAATATTTATCATTATGTCTAAGAAGTATTTATCATTGTCTGAGAAGTTCGGCCCATTAAGTTTTGGACCACAAAATTTATTTAATGGTCCCTAGTTGTTCAGGGACGATACAAAGAAGAAAGAAAATTTTATGCGAGAATAACTGATAGATTGAATTATTCTTTCATAAATAGACATCAGTGCATAAGAATTAATACATACAAATTTAACCTAAATACTTTGATGCTTCAAGTTAAACACTAGTATTTTATTAATGATTAAGTGGTCTCCATGATTGTCTTGAAAGTTTCCGCTGGGTTAATTGCGGAATTGTTATCGGGATCCAAAAAATATTAAGTTAATTAATTCGTTGTTAATAAGTCCTCAGCTTTCAAAATAATTCATCCACATTTCCCCACACCATCAAAATATTTAATCCAAACAATTTGAAATCGTTTCTGACAATCACTCTTTAACTACGAATTTGCAAGATGCTCTCTCAAGCTTCAATCAAACCCAATCAATCAGTTCTTTTGTCTTTTTTGTTTGAACGTTAGTTAGGTAAGCAGCGAAAGGGGAGGTATAATTAAATGACTTTTGAGTCCAGTCTTCAAGTCAGGAAATTGTGGGACACGAAAATAATGCCATGTTTAGTCATCTCTGGTCAACAAACAAAGTTTTTTCCATGTAAATTAATTATCTTCATGAACATTTTGTGAAATTGGATTCATGCATGTTACAGCTTTTCTATTAACTTTTGAGATCATGAAACTTCCGATGAAAATTGCGTGTATCTCAATGCAGATCAAATCGCATAAAATCAGAAAGCCCCAAAAATTTGATCTGATGTCTATTGAATCCTTCACTCCTCGTGCGAGTGAGTGAACATGTACAAAGGGCTCTCATAGAACCGGTCTAGGATTCGGATCCTCATGATCGGGGGCCAATCTAAGATCAAACGAAATAAGACCCATGATCCAGCAATAACTCGGCCCAGCGAGGCCCAATAAAGATTTCGCCCAACAAGGCTTAACCGGGCCTTAACCGACAAGAGTCCTGTCCGGACTCGATTTACGGTCACCACTCCGGCGTTCGTAACTTATGGGTGTGATTTGGTGATCACTTTCTATGTGGTCAAAAAACGTTCAAAAAATGAATGCACTAAAATTAATTTATTAACCTTCTAATTTTGACCTTTTGACTTTATACTAAATTAATTCGAATGTTTAAAAATTTCACATGTAGATGCATCACACGTAAAGTAGGCAGGTTTCAACGGTTCGGATTCGTCATTTGAAATCGATTTGATGAGTTTTATAGTTAAGCTCACCAAAACTTTGGTGAGCTTAAAAGCACCCTAGTTCTACTATATATATGACAAACATTATTCAAATAAAAAATTAAATGATAAATGTGATCCAATACATTTATTGTACGTGCATCTAACTTTTATAATACGTACATTCAAATTGTTTATATTGTGCTTGTGTGAAGTTTTTGTTGAACTGAAAGATGTTTAGTGGGCCATCATATAATTTAAAATTTTAATTGTAGTTTTAATAATTAAAGATGAATGATCCATGAAATTTCAAATTGATTAAAATTTGATAAACACGGCATCTAAATATTTGAAAATACATCCAAAACATTAATTATTTGACTTAATTTATATTATTCAGGTGGGATATATCTAGGGGTGAAAACGTAGTGCGAATCTCAATCGAACGGTGCAGATCTATTAAAGCACGGTGCGTTAATGCAGAAGTCTTGAGTCTTCACCCTAGTGGCAACACCAATAATTGTCCTTTTACAATAATTTTGATCTCCCTCCCTCTCCTATTGAGTGTTGACTCTTAAGTCGTCTTCATTCTAAGTCTAGTAGTCCTGTCAACTAGTGTCCTCATTAATTGACGAAGAGTCCCTAGCTATAATTGTGGGTTAAAAGGACAAATGTTATCACATGCTACTGTCTAACAATGATAAATATTACATATGGGTCTATCTATTATTTACTTATTGCAATAACATGTTATCAGATGATAGATCAAATACATCTAGATTTCGTAGTATATTTCATTTTGAGAGCAAAGTAAGTCTCATATTAGATATATGCTTCAACGTTATTATTGATATCTTATTGTGATGTATTAGTTTTGAAAGACTAAAATGCAATTTTTAAATTTTGCATAATGTCGTTATTATATTTACATATGGTGCCTATAAACCTCACTATACATATCAAATTGAATTAAATTATTTTTTGAGATCAACAGTGACTGTATTTTGAGATCCATATTTATGGTGTCTATAAACCTCACTATAGATAGTAGAATGAGCTCAACATTGACTATATTTAAAGATCATGTGTATATATAGTTGTTTGTAATTATTATATTTTTACACCAGAATTATACAATAATTTAAAAAAAAAATTGCGTTTTTCTCAAAAAGAAGAGGCATCCAATTACATCATTTTATGGTGACACATTTTGAGATGATATGCTTATAAGTCACTTTTACGATTTCAAAGTCTAAATAGTCGATCTGAATCGTTCAACATAATTTCCATACTAAAATGTGCTTGGAGACCAAATTTTACAGTTTTTAGATTTTTTTTTTTTAGTATTTTTTGTGATGTGTACAAAATTGCAATTTTTAAACAATTTTGAACCATTTAAAAACTGCGATTTTCAAAAATTCTAAATAAGTAGTAAATAATTTTCAAAAAATGTAAAATTTGATCTCCAAGCACATTTTAATACGGAGATCATGATGAATGGTTCGGATCGACTGCATGAATTCTGAAATGGAAAATTATAAACATAATGGTTTCAAGATGTGTCACATTTTCTATTTTGTTTTGTGAAATGATCATCATATATCTAACTCTACAAGTTTTTTTTTATTATGTGTTGATTATTCTAACATTTACAAAATTGTGAACATTTTGCATGACGAGGATTAATACTTTTTCGATAAGAGATGAATACTTGTGCAACGGACAACTCGAAAATATGTCATCATGGATCTCATTTGAAAGATAAAATTGTGTACAAAACGTTCGTAGTTTTAGATTTGCAAAATTCCTCACAGATCGTCATAAATATTGGTTACATTGAACGGAGAAAAAATACCACCTCTAAAAACATGTAAAAGATGGATGAATGATGTGTCCAGTTTTTATATTTGTACTTGCACGACGAGAATGAATTTTTTCTCGATAATGATGAATACTTGTACAACGGACAACTCCAAAGTATATCATCATGGATCTCATTTTAAAAATAAAATTATGTTAAAAACATTCGTATTTTTAGATTTGCAAAATTCCTCACCGATCATCAGAAATATTGATTAGATTGAATGAAGAAAAAAAAAATCTCACTTTTAAAAACGTGTCCAGTTTTTTTTTTAAATACTTAATATATTAGATATGAATACTTGATGTGTTATATATGAATACTTGATGCATTATAGATGAATACTTAAGCGCGCCAGTTGTAAAATCTTTCAAATATTATGTGGTTCTCAAATAGTAAGTGATCCCCCTAAGTAATTAGTAGTTATTGAAGTAGTTAATGACTGAGGGATGATATGAGGGATTGTTACGGGGGATAGCTAGGTGCTCCCAATAATTTAACAAATAAAAAACTAGCAAGTATTAGTAATCGGTTGAGTGCAGCCAACTACACGACAAAAGTTCTTTTAGTTTAAATTTTAATTACACAATCTGCCTAATTGAATAACGTTGTTTCATTAATTTTGATCGTAACTTGACACAACATGCTTTTCAATCAGTCATAACTTACAGGTTAATATTCCAAGAGCAAGGACCTTATAATTTTCTCCTCTCCATATCCTCTGTTTTTTCTGTTAAGTCAAGTCTTCCCTCTGTTCTTTCTTTCCATATCCTCTACATTATAGCGCGTAGTGTATTGCGCGTAGTGTGTAGTGCAAATAACTGTTATAATAAATATCTGATCCGATCCGAATTTGTATTTGTATCCGACTAATATCTAATTTATATCCGTATCCAAAAAATAAAAATAAATATAAATATAATTTTATCACTGTTCACTCTGTATTTGCTCCATTTACACCCTAGTGGCAACACCAATCATTGTCATTTTGCAATAATTTTGAACTACCTCCCTGACTCTTTAAGTTGTCTTCATTCTAAGTCTAGTACAGACAGATCCTGTCAACTAGTGTCCTCATTAATTGAAGAGTCCCTGTAATCGTGGCTAACAAGGACAAATAATGTTATAACTTGATATAAACGCACATGCTATTGTCATACAAGGACAAATATTACATATAAGTCTGTCTATTTTTTATTTGTTGCAATAACATATTATTTATTGCAATAACATATAAACGCACATGCTATTGTCATACAAGCACAAAAATACACGATGATTGCGTGGTCCACACAAGGTACGCCTAAAAGAGAGTGCTGGTGTTGTCATGGAGCATTGGTGTGTAGGAGAAAACTTGCACCTGCTTCTGTCGCAATGCACAGATGATTCTGAAAATGCTCGACGACAACAGAAATAGAACCCTGATATCACTTATCAACAGCAGATGAGAAGATGGCTCTGCTACCAATTTGTTATTTTTTAAAGGGAGACCAGAAC
Organism: Carex rostrata; assembly: GCF_964058835.1. Lineage (NCBI taxonomy): Eukaryota > Viridiplantae > Streptophyta > Magnoliopsida > Poales > Cyperaceae > Carex > Carex rostrata. The sequence goes on along the minus strand of NC_135944.1, from coordinate 4,967,159 downwards.
TAATAAATAAACAAGAGATAGAATTTTATGAGGAAGTCTAATTGTATTTCTTCACTTCTTATTATGTAGAGTGTAAATGATCTATTTATAATAACATAAGATCTCTAAAATGGGAAACTAATAAATAATTAAATTCTTAATAAAATACCTTACATACTAAATACCAAAGATCTCTCCCCTTAACATAGCCTTTCAAACATGAGTCTGCTATATCTAACACCCTGCTAAATAGAACCTATTGTAAACAGATGGTGTGACCTGTCAAACATGAGTCTGTTTTATCTAACACCCTGCTAAATAGAACCTATTGTAAAGAGATGGTGTGATGAGAGGTATAACATAAGACTTCCAATATTTTATATGGGCTCAAAGCTTCTTCAGTTAAAAGATTCAATCTACACAGCTTGTTACACTGAGAGACTAATAGTGGGATGCAGAAGATCTGTAGTCTTCTCTTGTCCACATGACAACTTTCCTCTATAAATATCGTAAGTTTTATAATACACCTCCTCATTATTTGGAGAAAGAGCCAAAGAGCCAAAGATAAACATCCTCTCCTGTTTGGTACTTCTCTCTACATTTCCTCTCTAACTAATCTCAGCATCTATCATATCCGAGGGAATGTGTGATTTTTGTTTCGTTTGCTTGTGTTTTTTCTCACTTCTTCAGCTCATATATAGTAACTAGCTACTTTATTTAGATCTGTTATATATTCAGCTGTTATCATTTAGTATCATTTAAATTGCGGTAGATTTGTTTAGATCTTGTAAGATTGAATGATGATCTGGACTCTTGTTTTAATATTGAATGACATTTTGTGTAAGGATATTCTAAAAATTGATATTCTACAAGTTCACAATATAACAAATTTATTGAGCTACTTAGGTCAAAGTTTCAAATATAAAATTTGAAAATTTGGCTCAGTAGCATTTCGGCCAAAGTGTTACCAAAAGCATATTGGTCAACCTCTTAGTCAGTCTGAATTTCTCAACATGTTATTCATATTGAAATGTGCTTGGTGGCCAAATTTTACATTTTTTGGATTTTTTTACTATCTTTTTAGAATTTTTCAAAAATTCAGAAAAACACTGATTTTGAAAAATTCTATAAAGATAATTAGTATATGGACTAGTTTCAAACACTGTTTTTCATTAAGGGCTTAAGGCTTATTCTTTTTTATCAAATGGCAATAATTAATATATAGACTATAATTTGTCATCGTTAATTATCTATAAAGCTATATTCTTGGTGTTTGTTGTTTTATCTCTTTAAATTGTTCAGTTTTCACGTCAAAGCAATCAACAAATTATCTAATCAAGCCTTAACTTTTGATTAACCTCGATATGGTTTCGCCTTGCTTCTTAGATTAGCATCTGCATTCAATATTTAATCACGTTCCACATTATTTCAGAACAACTTTTTGGTCGATTAATCGAGAAGTGGGTCAGAAATGAGTGATGATTCCCAAGAACTAGGAGATGAAATATCCACATCAACAGAAACGAGTAATGATGAAATGCAACCAGTAGACGAAATACAACAAGTAGATGAAGTGCAACCAGTAGATGACATACAACCAGTAGACGAAATACAACAAGTAGATGAAGTGCAATCAGTAGATGACATACAACCAGAAGAATTTGATGAGTGGGTTGTGGACATAGCAGATCGATTAGACAACCTGTTATCGGACCCAACCAAATCATTGCAAGCATCAACAGATAGCAACAGTGAACAAAAGCCGTCTATACTTTCTGATATTTTGAAACCCAAAATAGTTCATTTTGGGGAGTATTCATCAGTTGAAACCCATAATGCGTGGGAATTTGTTGCATTTATGCGTGACTATTTTGGTCTAAATGTACGTTCTTTCCTTGAAGACATTCAAGGGAGGAAAGATCTAGTTTTGAGCTACTATCAAACAAAAGAAAAACATCGTTGTAGTAAAGATTTCCTAGAATACCTACTGATCAATAGTTGCATCTTAGTATTTGCAATTCTTTCATTCCAAGATAGATGGAATAGAAGAGTTGATAGTACTGGAACAAAAGAGCAAACTACTGATCCAAGAGATCAAAGGTACTCCGGAGTGTTTAATAAATTAAACCAACATATAATGGAAGATGAAATTATTTTTAAATGTGAAATGGTGTCCATGGACTGTCAGATACCGTGGTTTGTTGTTCAGGCTGTGTATACAAAGCATTCCGATTTAAGCAAGTTTGTTGGTACCCCAATTGACGAACTTGCTCTCTCATGCTTTGTCGACCTCTATCCGAGAGTCCACGAGTCCAAAGTGAATGCTGGTACTCTTCCCCCAGGTGGCTTCAAACATCTACTCCACATGTTCCATTGGACTCGAAGCCCCGAAGGGAAGTTTCTGGTGGAAACGAGATCATTGCAACCCCCAATGAAGATGGATCTCTTCTACATACCCAGTGCAACAGATTTGGAACTTTCTGCAACTGTTTTCATAAAGCATGTCAGTGACTCCATCAATGTGTCTTACCGTGACAAGAGATTATCTGGAGTGATGCAATTATCACCCTGGCTCATTTTCGATTACAGCATTAAAATCTATAAAGGTCTTTTACTATTTGAATCGGTATATGGTGAGCTCTGTGGGTTTCCCATCACGGCCTATGTTGCATGCATGGTGTGGTTACTACAAACAGATGATGATGTCAGATTATTGTGCACCAATGGTATCGTCCGAAGCACGAGGGATGACAAAAACAGTGTTTTGCGCAGTGTAGAAGAGTTAAAAAAAATACTATCCGATGATGTCCCCATGTCAGATGACCTTTATGAATTATCGAAGAAGATGACAGCACATCATGAAAGAAAATCCCCCAGATACTATGGAGAGTTCATCAGCCGATACTTCGCAAATCCATGGTTAACCATCTCTGTCATTGTCGGCATCATATATTTTTTCGTTAATGTTATTGATGCCATATATAATACGCTTAGCTACTACAAAATATCACCTACGTACAATATTTATGTATAATCTTGTATCCTTTATTTTATTTTATTTCATTATATCATGTATGGAATTTAAGTAGTGTGTACCGCTCATTTATCTTTATTCAATCCACTATGTTGTGCTATCATGTATGTTGTACCTTTTTTTCCTATGTAATTCATTTGTCATTTTTATGTGCCTATGTGTGACCACGTGTAATTTTTACGTTTACTTTTGTCGTGCGGTATTAATTCACCTAACAAACAAGGATGAAAATAATTAAGAATATTAAGAATCAGTTTTTGATGTAGTAGCAATAGACAATGCTCTATGTATGAAAGGTCATATGTTGGAAATACGACTGGAGAATTCCTTATGGACATTAAAAATTGGTGTTATGAATTTCACTCCAACCCAACTCTCATTAAAAAATAATTATGTATGGATATCTTCTTTACTAATTTGGAACTTCTCTTAAGAATATGCATATTTCGGCCGTGCCTGAGTGCTTCTCCCAAAGTTCTAATTTCTGACATTATTTAATTTTACTCCCATGCCAAAGTCAATAACGATATGTCTTAATCGTTCCAAAATTTATTTATGATACAGTTTCTGACGATTGTCAACAAAGACTCAATCTAGCAATTAAGCACTAATCCAAATACAAATTAATTCAGCTAGCATTCTGCCAAATTAAAACCCAAAAACCTAGTGTTGCAATTACATACATATATATAGAGAGAGATGACTAATATCAAAACGTTTGTTCCTAGGCCATGGAACAAACACAGCGATTTTTACATTTTCAAAGTCCAAACAGTCGATTCAAACCGTCCAACATTCAATCTATATTAAAATAGGCTTGGAGAACAAATTTTATAATTTTTGGAATTTTTAACTATTTATTAAGTCAGTTTTAAAATTATCGTTTTCAACGATCTAGAAATTTTTCATTGTTTATTAAAATCAACAATTTTAAAACTAGATTAATAGATAGTAAAAGTTTAATAAAAAAAGTAAAATTTGGTCTGCAAATACATTTTATAGTAATAACATTTAACGGTTTGAGTCGATCATTTTAACTTTGAAAATTAGAAAACCAATTGGTTGCACCACACCTCCGGAACAAACGTTTTATATATACAATATGCTAATTGCTAAACCCCTAGCTGGATTTGAAAGCCACGCATCATACTTGGTGCAATTTATTCCTGTCAACGTCGAGGTAATAACTGACAGCTGGGCCTAGTGGAAAAACAAATTCCAAGATCTCGAGCTGGTCACTAAGCTGCTGCCTTTCACTTTCATCTTCATGTTGGCATTCTTGCATTAATTGACTAGCTAACTCATCTCCCACACAACTCTTCTTGATCTCTTCCTCCGTTGGCATTCTTGCATCAATTGACTGGCTAACTCATCTCCCACATAACTATCTTTGATCTCTTCCTCCATACTGTACTGCTACAACAAGAAGATCTGTTAAGCATGTCCCTTACCTTCAGATTTGAAAATAACTCATGATTCCTATAAAATATATATAAATTGATCTAAATTAACCTAAAAAGTCAGAAACTTGAGCTAAAAAAATGTAGTGACCTACAACACTCTCATAGATGGATTGTGTAAAAAAGGTGAAATTGATGAGGCAATGGATTTCCTACATGATATGATTTCTAAAGGGTTTGCTCCTAATATGGTGACCTACAACACTCTTATAGATGGTTTTGGTAAAAAAGGTGAAATTCAGAAGGCAATGGATATTGTAGATGACATGATTTCTAAAGGGCATGAACCTGATGTTGTTACCTATAGCACTTTTATTGACGGGCTGTGCAAGAAAGGTGAATTGATAGGGCAGTGGATTTTCTAAATGACATGATTTTTAAAGGGCATGAGCCTAATGTTGTGACCAGCACTCTTATAGATGGGATGTGCAAGAATGACAAAATTGAGAAGGCAATGAATTTTGTATTTAAATTAACTAATTATTGAGTACAATGCCAAATACCCTCAAATTAATAGGCTTTGGGTATTACTGGCACTGTTTTATTGGTACAGCTATTGGTATAGTACCAACTTTCACTAGCAAAGGACTGAAGTTCAGAATTGAAAAACCAGAAATTATTACCAAAACTTGTATAGTGGATTCTCTATTATTCAAATTGAAGTACCTTTGTTTAAACTCATAAGTAGTTTTCTTGTGTTCATTCATTCCCAGCTCTTGAAGAAGCTCCTCATCTTCCTTTTTCTCTGTTGTGACATCAAAAATGTAAGAATTTACAAAAGCAAGCCTTTCTAAGCAAAAGTATTTCTTTAAACTTAAAAATCTACTGATTTCTCCAAGGGAGAGCGGAAGGGAGCATCTCCAGGCAGAGGAGTTTGGTCTCTTAATCTCTCTTATATACAGTCAGAGAAGAAATGCGGAGGAGCATCTCTAGGCAGAGGGTTTTGTCTCCAGGCGGAAGGGAGCAACCAGGGGAAGAATTGAGGGAGAAGAAAGAACGGAGCCAAGGGAAGAAATGTGGGGAAGAAAGGAGGAGGCTAGGTTCGTGTATTTTGATTAAGGGTATTTTAGGCATTAATTTTTATGTTATTTTTTTAAAGATTAATAGAGTATAAATGGTATTTTCATAATTAATGAAATTTTATAGTGGCATTCTCACAATTTTGAAGTTTCTAGTGGCATTTTCACATTTTAAAGTTTGTAGTGACATTTTCACATTTTGAAAGTTTTGTAGTGTCAATCTCACAATTTTTCCTATTTTTAATGTTGTGAGCAAATTATCTACTAAAAAATATATATTAATTAAAATTGGTATTTAAATAGTAATATCCGAATAATTTACTTTCATAAAGTATGTCACAGTATGTGGCACAAATTTAGTGAGTAATAGATGAACTTTGAGCTATCTAAAATAAAGAAAATATTGGGATGAAAATTCTAACTTATTTTTTAATTAACAATAAGAACATTAAGCTCTCCAATAATTTTTGGTTTTCTTCAAGGAGACATGCAGCCTTGCAATTAGGAGCGTATTTTACTTTTTTTTTCTCTGTAGTAGTAAAACAATAGTAGGAAATATCAGTATTGGGATCAGGATCGGTCCCGGCCGATACCGATCCAGGATCGGCGTATCAGCCGGGATCGGCCGATTCGGATCGGAAAATCGGACTTTTTTGCTAGAAGCTTGTTTTACACTAAAAAAATAGAAAAAATTGATAAAAAATTAATTTTTCAATAATTTATGTTTAGATAAATTATTACAATCAAATAATCCACTAATATAATATAAACACATTAAAAATATAATACAAGCATTAAAACTATAAACACGTGCTGGCTGGAGGGATCACTAGACAGTTCACATCCCTTCTCCATTTTTGAACCTTTTTAGTTGGCAGTGAACCTTGATAAAAATCTATGTCGTGATGGTTGCTTTGGCTGAAGGAGAGATCACTGGACAGTTCTATGATCAGACTCAGATCTCAACCTTTTAGATAATAACATTCATTAATTAAGTTGTTACTGTTATGTTTGAAACTTCTGTTTTACAAATGACTGTACAACAAAAGGATATTCTTGTTAAAGATCAAGACCAAATAGACAATAATGTTAAAGTTGATCTTAATTTAATCTATCGAGCTGTTTTATCATTTTATCCTCATATTATTACTAAAACAGTTTGGACTAGTGCTGATATGAATTTACTTACATGTTCACCAAAATTATATCTTCTACAAACTTCATGGAATGATTTTATGCAGGGGTACACATGTCACATGCTAATTCTAATGTCCTGGAGTTGATCGCATGAATTTACTATGTTTAGTACTAACCAGGGTCATATACGAACTGTTGTTGCCCATTATCATTCCATGAAGAAACAGCCATGATGGTCCTTTAATAGAAAAATATTAATTACTAAAATGAAAAGTCAGTTTCCAGAATTGAAAATATAAATAAGACATATGATGGTCCTCTTACTTGTCAGTATCAAGTAAAGTAGCAGTGGCCTCGAAGTCTAGTGCAATTTGCATGTCATCTGCTTACCAAATAAAATGCTCAATAAGCAATATGTATAAGCAATTACAAATATATAAAGTGAAAACATATATATAGAAGCATCACCTTCTAATATAATCACTCGATTGAAGTTACGTTTAACAAATAATTCATCCGGAAGAGTTGATTCTTGAGATAGAGTGGCAAATTCAATTCTATCAATGACAAAGAAGAAAAGGGCAGATTGAGGGCGAAGGTATAAAAAGAAGACTTCACTGGTACCATATGGGACTGGTACGGTGAAGAGAGGAGTAGGGACCTGTTCTGAAATTTTCTTGAAAAACAACAAGAGGAGCTCATGACTTACATTAACTGGTAAATTAAATCTTATCAGTAATAAGAGTCAAAAGGGAGATTGCAAACGGAGGAATGCAAATTCAACTGGTACAGTGAAGAAAACAGTAGAGCATTATTCAACAAATTCAATTAATGTGCTCTAGTCTCCCCTTTCACTAGAGGAATATCAAGCAAATCAAGCTTATTCAACAAACAAGCATTTCATCAACAATTCAAGCATTTCTAAGCAACTGAAAATATCAATGTTTACAGTGTAAAATTAGTTTTTCAATTTTCTCCTTGAATTTCACCATTACTGTATCGTTCTACAGTTTCTGAAATTTCTCTTTATTTGTTCAAAAATCTTGCAAATTGCAAAATTCCCAATTAAAATCAAGCCGCAGTACATACCAGGGAGAGAGAGAGAGGAGACTTGCCTTGAGTGACGGAGTTCCAGAGAGAGAGAGAGTACCGGCGGAGTGGAGAAGAGGGAACAGAGAGGTCACCAGCCCAAGCCGCGCCGCCGTCACGGATCTAGACAAAAAGATACAGTAGTAAGGTTGCCTTGAGTGACAGAGTTCCAGAGAGAGAGAGATTGTGTACCGGTGAACAAATTAAGAGAGGTGGTGAGCGGCGGAGGAGATGCGCTTAGGTGAGCGGAGGGAGAAAGGAGCGGAGGAACAAATTAATTAAGGGAGATGTGCTAAGGTAAGCGGAGGAACAAATTAAGGGAGCGGCTGTGTTTTGATACACGGAGGGAAGAGAGGAGCGGAGGGAGAAAGGAGCGGCTGTGTTTTTAACCTAGGCGCGGGACTGAAAATGGTGAGCGCGTTAATAATCAGCCGACACTAATAACTAAACAATTAGTGTCGGCTATTTATAAAAAGCTGACACTAAAGTATTAGTATCGGCTGTTTATAAACAGCCGACACTAATACTTTAGTGTCGGTTTTTTATAAACAACCGACACTAATTATAGTTATTAGTGTCGGCTGTTTATAAAAAGCCGATACTAATTGTATTAGTGTCGTCTTTTTGTAATCAACCGATACTAAAGTATTAGTGTCGGCTTTTTGAGGCGACACTAATTGTATGTTCTCCACTAGTGATATTTGTTGGCGGCATCTTGCTGCTAACCTTAAAAAATAGTAATCAAATAATAAAAAAAAAAAAAAAAAATCTAAGATTGCATGCATTCAATTGCTGGTGTGCGTACTACGATTTTTTATTTGAACTTTTTAATTGTACGTATATACGCTATTGTAGAGATTTCAAGTTAGATCAGGTTTATTTTTAACTTATTTTGTCTCACAGAAAACAAAGACATGAGTCAAACAGATTGATACTTAAGTACAATTCTTCGGGTGTTGTAAGGTTTGTATCTGGCAATTTAAGTTATGTTGCATTTGTCACGTGGAATAATTCATTTCGAAAATTTCCTCCTAATCCACAATTTACCAAGTATGGATTCCGTAGAGTTGAACCGACTTGTAAAATAACATTGCCACATTCAAATCTATTGAAATGTCAACCCCATCCAAGTCAAGAATTTGAAGCTTGTTGAGGTTGCTGAGTAAGGTTTTCAAGCCTTACTCATCAAAATTAATGAAAATACAAGAGTAAGGTTCTTGGTCATGAAAACACAAGAGATTGGTACTGGGGAAGTAAGTTGATAAGTCAAGGTAGATAAGGTTTGTGAGGACAAATTAAAGAACAAAATTAATGAAACAACATTAACTAAATTATAAAATCCCTATAAGATAATAAATAATAAAATAGGGATGAGAAATTGCAAACTCTTTTCCAAAGAATCATCTCAAGGGAGAATCGTTCTAGCTAATTGTCACAATAAGACGCGTACATTCGAAGTACACACATAAAGCTATCCATGTTAACTTCAGAGAAGTACAATTGAGGATCTGGTTTCATGAAAATCGTTCAACCAAATTCTTTATTTTTCATGTTTTTGTTGATTGAAAACTATACGGCTCTATTAATTTTCCAGGACAAACTACGACTTTTTTTTTTGGTTAAAATAATGTATATATTTGTTGTTCTTTCATTTTACCTTTTTTCTTCTTTTGAAAAAGTGAAGTCCAAATCGACAAAATGACAAGAAACATGTTCATAGGCACAAAAAAATAAAATACCAACAAGATATGTTACGGGTCAACAATATAGAATTTTTGAACATATATAATAAGTAACGGGTCAGAAAAAATGGAAGGGAATTTAGTAATGAGCTTGATAGATAGAGAATAGGAGATAGCTTGGAAAAATTGTAAAGAGTGGTTGAAATTGGATAAAAAATTTATGAGGACAGAATAGAGGAAAGACTTCACTAATGAATCGGATGCAATAATTAATTAATCCTGTAAAGTTCGAAGAAATAATACGGCATAAAAAAACTATGTCAAAAAAGATATTTCAAAATACAATTATTCTTTACAGCGTGTTTTAATTGATTTGATCTGATTTCACATTAGAATATTTATTAAATGAAAAATATTATTACTGGACAATTGTTTATTTCCTATCAATGTCTATATTAAAAAATAAAAAATATATGTATTTGTATATATCTTTTTAACCATTTTCAGTAAGATTCTGAACTATATATAATTAATTTCATTCACAGAATTCAAGTGAAAACACGCTGTACTAAACTTATTTCTCTCTAACTCCACATGCAAAAATTAAATTTGAGCAACACAAATGCAAGATAATCTCACTAAAATAAATCCATAACTTGAAATCATTAAAAAAAACAAAAACAAAATCAATTTATGCTAGTTATTGAGCATATTGTTTTATGGTTAGCCCAACAAACTATGCTCTTATATATTTAGCTGTACAATACGTTGAAAAAATAAATACAATAATAGAATATTTTAAGTGAAAATAAATAATTAATAAGAAAATCAATACTACTATCATTTGGAGGATTATAAATAATTACAGATTTTATTGGTCTAGTAAAATTCGTACACAACATGATAGAGCATTTTTACACTGAATTTCTACCGGTGAGTTTTTCTAAATTTAATTTATTATTAATAATTAAATTTTCAACAAATTAATATATTATAAAACGTTGTCCAAATTGTTTATCAATATTCTAAATAATTAAGCAAAAAAAGTCAATTTTGCTTTCCAATATTCTATTAAACAAAAAAAGTCAATATTATTTTCCTTAAATATGTTATTTCACAAAATATTTATATTTTTATAATATATTTATTTTCTTGTTAACAATATTGATTTTCTCTGATCTCTCATTAAATGATGCATTAAAATGAACAAATATTATTATTATATACTTGTTATTTTCTGTTAAATGTTATATTAAAAAAGAAAAAAAAATGTATCTGTCAACTTTTTTTTAACTCTTTTAACATAAATAATAAATCATAATTTGATTAATTCATAGATATTGATAAGATATATAAGTCAAAGAGCAAGTAACATTTGTATGATAGATCACACTAAACTTATCTATTCTCTATCTAAATTTACATGCAAAATTTCTTATTACATCATTTTGAAATGAACAGTTGTGTATCTGCCATTAAATTTAAAAAAAAAAAAATGAACAGTTGTAAAAGCTGTCTTGAAGTCAAATTTTAATACATGTGTGCGAATCGACTCACTAAAAGAAATGATTTCCTATTGAATTTATACCAAATATTAAGATTTTCCACTGAAAAAATTATGTAGCAAACAGTGTAGTGGGTAGAGCTGAAGTTGGTATTCATTTGTGTAAGCTGCTTTGCGTTGTATCTATAGTTTATGCATTCGTTTGAATCAGATAACTTTTTCCGAGCATTGTTGTGTGTTAAAGTCTTTATTTAGCCTGTTTACATAACAATACACCACAGTTTAAAAAATTTAGTCTTTAGAGAGAACAACCTATGTGAGAAGAGAAAAGATTTTTGTCCACTGAGTTTTGTCCACCATTTGTCCACTGACCTTATCCAATCGCGTTTAACAAATTTTAACCGTTCACGGTCCCCACTCCGATAATATCTTAGATCTCTTCGCTCCTTCCATTTTTTGAATTCGATTTCATATCTCTTCTCCCATTCAATTTTCAGATCTCTTTTAACGATCTCTCCATTAGAGATTCCTCCGATCTCTGTACTTTTCATTCTTCGTCTCTACTCCACTAAATATTAATCGTTGTTTCGTCCCCTTCTCTTTCTCTCAAAGAGGAGAACTCAAAAACGAATTCAATCCGAACTGGCAATTTTTTGTATCGATCTCCTGAAAAAACAAGCTAAAGCAACACGAGAGGGAGAGGCAACCAATAATGGAGACGATATGCTCAGAAGAAGTGATAAAGTACATATGGAGGTGTCGTACCACTTCAGATTCAATTACACGAATCTGAGATCACCTCAAACCCTTCTCCCCTCTCATGGTACCTCCTTTTCGAAACATGTGTGTTTATTTGTTGTTCTTTTCAAACTTATTTAAGTATCTTTTCTAACCCGTGACAAGACAGCCCACAGGTAAATTTTACTAGTGTAAACAACTTACAATTATTATTCTGACAATCAAGATTTTAGTTTATAATTTCCAAAGTATCAGATGTACGTAGGAATGATAATTTTGGTCATGAAATAAGCATAATCTGGAGGAAAGAGATGATAAAGAAGCTATATGGAGTATTGATATGTTAATTTTATTGTATTGCCCCGTTAATTTTACAGTATTCATCTTGTTATTTTACAGTATTCATCTTGTAGAAATCTGAAGGAAATAGATGATAGAGAGGCGATATGGAGTATTAATCTGTTAATTTTACAGTATTGCCTTGTTAATTTTACAGTATTCATTTTGTCATTTTACAGTATTCATCTTGCAGAAATCTGGAAGAAAGAGATGATAGAGAGGCGATATGGAGTATTGATCTGTTAATTTTATAGTATTGCCCCGTTAATTTTACAGTAATTATCTTGTGAAAATCTGGAGGAAAGAGATGATAGAAAGGCGATATGAAGTATTGATTTGTTAATTTTACAGTTTTTATCTTGTAATTTTACAGTATTCATTTTGTAATTTTACAGTATTCATCTTGTGAAAATCTGGAGAAAAATTTTATAGTATACAAGATTCAATTCTAAATTTACAGTATTATTTGAAAATTTTTACAGTATACAAGATTCAATTTTACAGTATATATTTTACAGATTGCAAGATTCAATTGAAAATTTTACTGTATACAAGATTGAATTTTACAATTTTGCTGATACAATTTTACAGTATACAAGATTCATTTTTAAATTTTACTGTGTAGAAGATTCAATTTTACAGTATACAAGATTCAATTGAAAATTTTACTATATACAATATTCAATTTTACTGTATACAAGATTCAACCCAGTGTGGACGCTAATAATTAACTCTAACTGCCAATAATCGCTAATAACCGCTAATAATTAACTCTAACTGCCAATAACTTCCTATAACTGTAATTTCCGAAAGTACAGTTTGAAAGTACATTTATTTTGTCATGTTGTTGAAGTTGCAGTCTTTTTCTAACTATCATGGGACCACTTCAAATAGTTGATGGATGTTTTGTGATTAACTGATATATTTTATATGATATATTGTATAATTATACAGCATATAGAAGTAATTTTACAATATTCGCGCAAGTCAAAGCTGTGGACAAATGGTGGACAAAAGGCTGTGGACAATTAGATGCTCCCTATATTATAATATAATGAGTAGGGTTAAAATGCACCATTGGTTTTGTACCTATTTAAAAAATAGTAAAAAAATTCTAAAAAATATAAAATTTGGTCTCTAAGCACATTTTAATATGTAGAACAAGATCAACGGTTCGGATCAACTGTTTGAACTTTGTGAACGGAGATAGAAACGTAGGATATGGTTGGAGCACAAAACCAATGGTGCATTTTAACCCTTCTCATATATAATTTGAGCACATGTATAATCATTCCCCGAATACCTTTTTCAATTAATGTTTTCATTTATTTCTTCATCTTCTAATCAACTCCTTTAATCCTTCAAAATTTTGATTTCAGCCTTAATGAAATTTTCCAATAAATCTGGTCCACTATTCCAAACTCAGGTCCAAGGCAACATGCCTTTTTCTTCTTTTCTTTTGAATTTCTGAACCCCTCCAAAAGAATCAGCCCAATTCAATTATGTTTTTCCTTTTCCTTTTCGATTTTAATCATTCAAGAGCACGAAAGCCCACAGATCAATGGTCCATTTTCATTCCAGAAAGCCAACTACAAGCAATACTCTCCTAATACAGATAGGATAATAATTAGGTGATAACAAGGAGTAATAAGATAATAAACAAAAGTAATTGACAAACATGATTTCTTTTGGAATTTGTTCATCTCATACCTGAATTGATTATTTTGGAGGTGGGTGGATGCATTGTTTTTATAGATTAGAACTTTTTAACAAATTAAGAATTAACTTAATGTTTTATTTCAACCCACACAAAAAACTCAAGTATTATACGCTTAAATGAAACTTAAAGTTTATATGTATTATACGTGCAAATTTTAAATTATAAAACTTATCACAAGTTTACCATTCACCAAATGACTTAAATTAATCATGGTTAATATTTAATGACATTTGGAGAAACATGGTATGATATTCAAATTGCATGACAGAGTGACCCAGGAATCCATAGTTGCCCCTCACAATGTTTAATTAAATTTCTGCTATTTTACTCTTAATTAAGTATTTTTTTTATTTAACAAGTATATATAATAATTGAAGAAGTGTCTCCATAGGTAAGGAGGACAAGAATTATAACTTGTCCAAACACACATGCAGTTCCGCAGAAACTCACACAGAGAACAGGGATGGTATATCTTCTTAATCGTGTATAACGTGCGTGCGTGTGCGTATATGAATTGTATGTCTAGTGTAGATACTCTGAACAATAGATTTAAGTGTAGTGAGAATTCCTTCACATCATGTTATTAGCTAGAATATGTTTTGTTACATGGAAATGAAAATTACTTTTTTACTTGATATTCTGATTTTTGAGGTGGACAAAAACAGTGAAAGATAGAAAGACCATGTAGATTGTGATGTTTGTAAAAACTTTTCTTATAATATATTTGTTAACTTGGCACTTGCCAGTTAACCATAAAAAAAAAAAAAAGAGCATGGAGCCGCAGCTCGGGTGTCAATGTGACAAAGAATGCTTCCCTTCCAAAAATGCTCCTCTGTTCCATATTCAGATGCAATAGAAAATCAATCAATCATTTCCCCAAAATTCTTGCCGTATGGAAAAAATATTCCAAAAGGAGAGAGTAGAGCTGCAATTAATATGGTGGGTTTGCCAACTGGAATAGAGAATAATATGGCACCTTTAAAATGTGAATAAGGAATGAGTAATCACTTCCTTTTAAAGGAGTATACGCAATACTTGACTCAGACAAGTCTTTTGTAGAACTTACGGTCACATTTCAAAATCAGTTGATTAGTCAAATCTCTCCACATTAATTCAGTCCACAAATATTTTCTTTACAATTGCAATCACTCTACGTCAGTTCTCTATCTCTTCTTTTCTAACATAGTCATTACTACTTTCCTTTTCATTTCTCTTTCACAATAAATTGTGGACCCTTCAATTATTCTATATATTCAAATATTCTTCAATGCACATTTTTTTGGTATATTATTATTTTTAACTATGAGCATATTTACTTTATTTTTTTCTTATTATACTTAAATAGGAAAACAAAAAATAAATATAAATTTATAAGTGAATCTCAATGCTTTTGTTGATTGCAACTCAGGGAGGTGTATTTATACTTGCCATTTTCTAATGAAAAAAATGTCAAAAGAAAGAACAATAAATATTTCATTATATAAGGAAAAAAAAGAACACTGAGATTTCATGGGCACCTGAGCAATTATCCTCTTATCTCTCTGTTTTCTCCATGTTAACAGCTTCAATATTTGACATTTAGTCAACGAGATTTATCACTTTATATACCCATGTGTTAATAGTAATATGCCTATTTGATCTAGCAAGTTTGAACTCACATGTTGTGAATCAATAATCACTTATATATTCTAAAATTCAACAAAATTTTGTTTTTGAGTTATATCTACATTTTATAAGGGTTCATATTTATCGGCATTTGGCCAATGGAGAACTGACACGAAAAATGGAATTGGACTGGTTCTGGTGAAATAGTGATTTTTTTACTACTTTTTACTAAAAATAAAGAATGACAAAAAGAAGAGCAGAACTGACACGAACAGAGTAGCTCTCTGTTTTCTCCATGGTAACAGTTTCAATTTTCACCTTTAAGTGGGAATTAACGTCCCATAATCCTTTTCGAACCCTGAACAAAGTTGCTTTAATTGAAAACCTTCGTTCACAGTTCAATATTGTTTTACTCAAATTTAGTACAATAGAATTATCACTTTATAGAATCAAGAGTCAATAGTCATTGGCTGATTCAATCTAACAAGTATTTATTCAATAATCGATTATTCAACAATTCAGAAAATTATGTTTGTAAAAAGTTATGATTATATGTATTAACAATAATGCCTTCTCTATGCTGGTTGTGATTCGTCCTATTTATCAGTACCTGATTTCGCCTTCATATCCATACATGCATTATCTATATTTATTGAATTATGCAAGAAAAAACATTGGTTGTGTCTAAATATACTTTATATGCATTGAAAGAAATGTCCGGATATATTTATTGCATTTACAAAAATGCCAGACATGTTAACTTAGTAGTGAACTGTGAGGTTTAAACTTGATAGAAAAAATTGAAATCTTCAAAGCCAAATTTATATGAGAGATGTCCGGAGATATCTGCGCACATGACATAATATTTGCCATCTTAAAGGCCAATTTAATTTTTCAGAAACAAGACCCTAACAGCTACTCTAATTTAGTGAGGCTGAGGCCGGCAATCAGTGTCTAAATATTAAATCCACAATGTGGATTGAATTTTGTAACATCCATTCTGAATTAATTAATTTCGCATTAATTTTTCCTTTATTGAGTTAATTTCTACCCGGTCAAGCATGTTCCTTCAGTTCAAACTTCAAACCACGCCCCTTTTTCCACGCTAACTTGACATTGAAAGCATTCCTCTATCATGGTCTATCTCTTTGGTTTCTTTTGGTACATTATTCTTGTTCCTTTTTGTTTATTTCTATGCATGGTCATGGTCTATATATTGATACTTCTTCCCTTATTTTCAAATCATGCAAGCATCACACCAAGTCTCATAAAAATTGTAGGTAAATCACTGAGACATAATCTCTTAAGGCTAATCACAGGTTTGCTATCACCCTAATTGAAAATGACTGGTAAGGGGATGGGACTCAGATTTTACTCTAATCAATTGGATAAAGATCAATAATAAGTCTCCATTACCAATACTAGAAGGATTTAAGTTTATAATTTCATCCTTCTTTTATAACTTCTGTAGTTGAAATAACCGAGATTACCCCATTAGTAATCTAAAGAACGTGATGTTCATCTGCAGATCTATAAACTAATAGGTTTCTAACAGAGATCGGATCGCAAGGAACCAACATATATGTCTATCTCTCTTATTGGATCTAGATAATTGTACCCTAATCCTAATAGGTCAACCTTATACGCCTAAACACTATGGTGTGGCCATCACCGTACAGACAAGGTTAGTACACACCAATTTAAGATATAAATACAAAGAATAAAGTACAGTAAAATTTAGATCAAGCGCAAGGGATAAATAAAATGAAACTACTAGATTAAACTCATAAGAATTCAAAATTACATGCATTCACCATAGAAAGGTGTTGTTTATCCTCTCACGGTAATATCAACAATGAAAGCAAACACAAGAGACATGATAAAAGCAGTAAAAGAGAAAGATGAAAGGAATACACCTAGAGAGTCTCTTTTGATCTTCTACACGCCTTCTCTATCTCTTGACCTTCTTCTAACCCTAACTCAAATGGAGTTATGTATAATATTTTTCATTGGCTCCCTTAGCAAACCCTACATCTAGACTATTCATAGTCTACTAAGATATCTACTCCTGTCAAGATAGAGAGATGAATTGTAAATCGTTCATCATGTATTAGTGGACTTAGTGGAATTTGGATGCCAAGTTCGCTACTGTAACTGTTGTCTATCATTTATCGAATGCGGTTGAGAGTGGTTGCCTGCGATTGGACATACATCAACATGGAATTCCTGTGTTGTGCTATTATTCTTGTTGCAGTGCACCTTGTATGCATTTGACGACCTCCACTTGCATGCGGATGGATCGACAATTGCATGGTTGAAACCTGTGTGTCAAAAATGCTTCATTTTATGCTTGTATTAGCCCTAAAATTACAAAAAATCTGCAATTCTAAAAAACCAAGTAAAAATAACAAAAGTAATCTAATTCAACTTATTTAAACATTTGTAACTCGATATTTAAAAATATTTTAGGTTAAGTGATTGGAAAAATCACTACTTATTTCAGCCCCCTATCATCCCCCTTTTCCAGTCCACCCACTCGTCCCGCGTCAACCTTCATAGGTATATATACGTAGAAAATAAGATATTAATACTTGCATGTGTAACTTGATATGATCATCCACTTTTCTAGTCCCCCAATAGTCCCTGCGTCAACCTTCCTCCAATGAAATAGTGAGGACCCTGTACCCTGCATCAACCTTCCCCTATCGTTCCCACGTCAACCCCTCTCTAACAAAAATTGTTCACCTCACAGGTATAAATAATTCAGTGGATAGGTATAAAATAGTTAATAAATAAGATATTAAACTTTGATTTGTAACTTGATATGATCAAGCACCTGAAAATTAAAGTTTGTAGAATGTATAACATAAAAATACTCTAGTGCATAGGTATAAATACTTACAATACTTGATACTAATACTTTCACATGTCATTCAGCGTCATATGTTAGAATAATAGCAAGGTTTCAGCTAGTTATGGCAATTTTAATACTTCTAGAAATGTGTATTCAAGTGGTCCCTCCAAGTATTTATGGTGCACGAATGTTTAGGGAATAATTATTTACGCAAAAATTATGTATACCTCATAGGTATAAATACGTCCGTGTATAGGACTAAATAGTTCAGATGACAAAATTAATAACTTTAAAAAAAAGTACCAGTGCTGTAATTATGTGGTTGTCCTAGGTAGTTATGGTAATTATGATGGGGAGATTTTGGAGGTATTTTAGTGCAGGTACTGTTATCACCTCCTTGACAAAAAAAAATGTATTAATTAGGCGAGGAGATAATTTTGTTCAATTTATTTTAATGATGAAGACGGTGGCTTGCAATCTCCTGCTAATATAAAAAATGTCAATTTATTTCTAATCAGTATAGAACTAAAAATAAATAAGTTGTAAGACAAAAATCATAAGGGGAAAAAACTATTACTATCCAAGACTTTTTTATCAATTTTTTATTTAATTTTGTGGAACAGAGAAAGCCCCAATTCCTGACCCCACATTAAATTTTAAATAAAGAGTGAAGATCAAAGATAAAATATTATAGCTAGGTAAGAATTTAACGAATGAAAAACTGCTAAAGTATTAGAAATTGGCTGAGTGCAACCAACTACACGACAAAAGAATTGTTGTTTAAATTTTAATTACACAATCTGCCTAATTGATTTGACGTTGTTTCATTAATTTTGATCGTAACTTGACACAACTTGCTTTTCAGTCAGTCATAACTTACTGGTTAATATTCCAAGACCAAGAACCTTATTTTCTCCTCTCTCCATATCCTCTGTTTTTTCTGTTAAGTCGAGTCTTCCCTCTGTTCAATTAATTTTACGCGTTCTTAATTTTTTTCGTTAGAAATCCTTATGCATTGTCTTATTAATTATATATATGGATACTCAACATTTTTCAATCAAGCATCGCTCAAAATTATCTTCCTTACACTTCCTCTCCTGCAATGGCAATTTTTGCACTTCTATCCTTATCCCTTGTTCTGTTCTCCTTCTCCCCCAAAAACATCACTCTAACACAAGCCCAATGCCTTCCTGACCAACATCATGCCTTGATTAAACTCAAGCAAGATTTCTACACCACTACACTCCATACATGGAATGCAAGTATCGACTGTTGCATATGGGATGGCATCACATGCGATGAGAAAACTGGTATGGTGATTGCACTCAACCTCTCTCACATGGGCATCTCGGGTGAAATCAACCCAGCTTTGTTCAATCTCAGCTCCCTTCGATACCTCAACCTTTCTTTCAACTACTTATTTGTAACTCTTCCGCAAACTGGGTTTGAGCGACTTGCTAATTTAACCCATCTCGACTTATCCAATTCTTACTTTGGCGGTCAAGTTCCGATCGGCATTTCTGCCCTCACAAACCTTATTTCACTTGACCTATCATACAATAGCTTGCATCTTCATGACACAAGCATAAAAACCATACTCAGCAACCTCACCAAGCTCCAAGTTCTTCGTTTGAATTGGGTCGACATTTCACTGAACGGATCTGAGTGGGGTGAGGCAGTTTTTCAAGTAGGCCCAACTATTCAGGTTCTAACCATGGCCAATTGTGGATTGAGAGGAAATTTCCCGGATGAAATATTCCACATTACAAATCTAACAGAACTTGACTTATCACAAAACTCAATGTTGTCAGGTCAACTGCCAGAATTCAAGAAGCAAAGCTTTTTGCAATATTTGTCTCTTTCAGGTACAAATTTCACTGGTCCATTACCTCATTCAATAGGAAATCTCAAATATTTATCGGAATTGGATCTTTCCGACTGTAACTTCTACGAAGAAGTTCCGCCTTCAATAACTAACCTTAGAAGACTCAAGTATTTGGACTTACGGTTGAACAAATTGACAGGTATGATACCATGTCTTTGTTTACTCACCCTTCTTTGAAATCTTTGTTTCTATCAGATAACCAATTCTTTGTATATCTACCATAGTTCTCCAATGGATCAACAATTTTGGAATTTTTAAGGACAGTTGTTAATTTCCAGATTCATCAAGCACAATAAGAATCTAAACTCTCTCTCTCTCTCAAACAATAAGTTGTCAATTATAGAAGGCGAAAACCATAACGAGTAATTCTATGCTTCATTTCCGCAACTAGAATATCTGGGTCTGGCATCGTGCAATTTAGTAAATTTCCCTACTTTTCCTAGTTACCAAACAAATATTTACTCCTTAGACCTCTTAAATAATTTTATCACTGGAGAGATTCCCCTTTCTATTTGTAATGTGACATTTCCAGCAGTGCTTGATCTTTCATATAACAATTTAACTGGTACAGTTCCATCTTGCCTTCTAGAAGATGCTAAATTGGAAGTGCTTAACCTAAAAAGTAACAATTAAGCGGGCCATTGCCACAAATATCAGTCAAGCTTGTGGACTTACAACAATAAATCTGAATGGTAATGTAATAAATGCAAGTTTTCCCCGATTATTAAAGTATTGTAATTCTCTCGAGGTCTTAGACATGGGAAACAATGGGATAGTGAACAGATTTCCCCATTGGCTGGGAAATCTTGAAAATTTGAGAGTTCTTGTCTTGTGATTGAATATGTTTTATAGAAAAATTACAGATGTGGAAATCAAAACAAAAGGAAATGGTTCCTTTTTCCCAATGCTAAAATTTCTTGACCTTTCCTCACATCATTTCAGTGGTACTACCCAAAAATATTTAGTGAACCTGAAGACCATGATGGGTATATCAAATACAAGTTCCCTAACAGCTAGTTATGGGTTAAATTTTATAAAGGGATGAAATTGACTTACTCTAAGGTTTTTGTTACAATTACATACAACGGGTTGAATTTTGAGTTGAAATACCCAACTGACATATTCAATTACATTGATCTGTTAAATATTGTATTTTTAGGGGAAATACCCAAAGAGGTCGGGCAACTCAAGTCACTTTGTGTGCTTAACCTAGCACATAATGCTCTCGTCAGTCAAATTCCTTCGGAACTTGCTAGTTTACATCAACTTGAGTCACTGGATCTCTCCTCCAACCAGCTTTCCGGACCCATTCCTCATGAACTCGCCTCACTCACTTCTCTAGATTCATTACATCTTGCATATAACAATTTGGTTGGAGAAATACCCGAAGAGATCGGGCAACTCAAGTCACTTTGTGTGCTTAACCTAGCACATAATGCTCTAACCGGTCGAATTCCTTCGGAACTTGCTAGTTTACATCAACTTGAGTCACTGGATCTCTCCTCCAACCAGCTTTCCGGACCCATTCCTCATGAACTCGCCTCACTCACTTCTCTAGATTCATTATATCTTTCGTATAATGCTCTCGCTGGTCGAATTCCTTCGGAACTTGCTAGTTTACATCAACTTGAGTCACTGGATCTCTCCTCTAACCAGCTTTCTGGACCCATTCCTCATGAACTCGCCTCACTCACTTCTCTATATTCATTATATCTTTCGTATAATGATCTCGCCGGTCAAATTCCTTCAGAACTTGCTAGTTTACATCAACTTAAGTCATTGGATCTCTCCTCCAACCAGCTTTCCGGACCCATTCCACATGAACTCTCCTCACTCACTTCTCTAGATTCATTAAATCTTTCGTATAATGCTCTCACCGGTCAAATTCCTTCGGAACTTGGTAGTTTACATCAACTTGAGTCACTCGATCTCTCCTCTAACCACCTTTCCGGACCCATTCCTCCTGAACTCACCTCACTCACTTTTCTAGATTCATTAAATCTTTCGTATAACAATTTGGTTGGAGAAGTACCTGAAGGCCATGAGTTCTCTGCCTTTTCGAATGATTCATACCTAGGTAATCCTGGATTGTGTGGTAGTCCTTTATCAATGCAATGTGCAAGAGCTCCTTCTATTATTGGGTTCATTGTTTCAATTGGCGTAGGGTTATATTTGGGGTTTGCCACTGTAATTTGGGCTCTGGTATATTGGGAGAACGGAAGAAAGTGGTTTATTCTCATTACAGATAAGTTTTATTTTCGACATTTTTATTGATGGAAATATCGATCTAAGAGCTTTTACAAATGTACTAGTCAATATGTATCTCGCTGAGTGAATTTAAATACAAGGCACATCCACTATGTTTATACGTGGGGTTTGCCTCTGTTATTTGGGCGTTGGTATTATGGTTGATTGGAAGAAAGTGCTTTAATTTCATTATAGGCAGGTTTTACTTTCGGCATTTGTGCCGATGGAAATATATAAGAGCTTTGTTCAAATAAACAGGCATGAAGAAAATTAATTAAGGTTTTATTATCTCGAGTGTGTGTCACGCCCCCAACGCCAAATCGACAGTCACGACAAGAAAGGCACCCTCGCATTCATCCATCGTCCAGTCAAACATAAGTCGCAACAAAAACAACAAATATAAACAATACGGAGTCCACTACAAAGTTTATTAACAGTTTATTTAATGACACGTTTCTCTATAATTGGCTAATTTTAATAACCATTCAAACAGGCTGGATTAATCCACAGAAATTCACTTCAAATTATGCCTCATGCAATATCCATATTATTTCATTTCACACAATAATATTATTTCACAAATTCTCAGAACTAATAATGTCATCATTTCATTTCACAAATCAAATTCGAACCTCAAACCCGCTATCCCGTTAAATATACCCTCATAATCCAAATCCAGGTCAAACATCCAATACCACACAAATCGAAAGCACATATTGTACAGAAATCTGTTTACCTCATAGCAATCAATCCAGATAATTCAAATCGAGTTGCAATAACTATTCATAATCAACGCGACGTAGTCGGAACTTCAATCGGAACAATCAATATCAAAATATTTATACAAAAATACTTCTTTTATTTCTCATTTTTTCTCTGTACTCTTCTTTTATTAAGTATGTATTTTTTTCATCTTAATCTGATTAAAATTGAGAAAGAATCCTATATTGGAGTTTTAACGGTGGTAGAAAAATGTGGCAACAACATGCACGGGTCGTGTGGCCTTAGTGCCACGATGGGATTTCTCATTTTAAAAATTTAAGCTTTTATATAACAACCTTTAAATTCTTATATATTGTAAATCAATAAAAAATAATTTAAAATTTTATAAAAAAAATACTGGGTGTTACAACGCGTGTACGTGTGTTTTTATAAGAAATGCATTTTTTATCCACAAAGGTTACAAAATGTGTGGTTGGCACTCTTTGTATGATTGTCTGTTAACGAAGTCATCAATGTGTTGAATTTGGTCTTACTTTTCTTAAAACAATTTAGGTATTTGGAATCGATTAGAATGTTGTTAACGAAGTCATCAATAGGTATGAATAAAACCACTGTAATAAAGCAATAGACAATGGTTTCATTTTGGAATCGATTAGAATCATTTAGAGTAATAGGGATAAGTACACTACAGACGTTCTTGGTCTTATAATATTTGTGTGGAACATGATAGAAAATGAATTTTAAAAACACGAAAATATAACAATATCAATATGGATTTTGATTAAAGAGGAGGGTTCAAATGCCTTCATTTTTTGTGTCTCAACCATGCCTTCATTTTTTAAAACTTTAATAACTCAAAATTTAAAATTTCAAAGTCAAAATAAAACCATTAGATGTGATGTATATTATTTTCTCTATGTGCTCATAAAAAATTATCACATTTTGATTTTGTTTTTATGTGAATCAATAAATTGAAAAATCAACGTTTAGAAATTATCCACATTAGTATGTTTTTTACAAGCTCTTAATGACAACCAAAATAAAATTGAACTGCCATAATTTTTTACACTTGCATAGATAAAATGATGTAGATCATATCCAACGGTTTTATTTTAACTTCTAAGTTTTAAATTTTGAGTTATTAAAGTTTTTAAAAATGGAGGCATTTTGTTTTAAAATGATGTAGATCATATCCAACGGTTTTATTTTAACTTCTAAGTTTTAAATTTGGAGTTATTAAAGTTTTTAAAAATGGAGGCATTTGAACCCTCCTCTTGAATAACATATATTTTTAGGAAGTAGTGGTTGGTTATTGTTTAGGTATAGAATAGTGCTTTAAATACTCATGAACTTCAGCAATTTGTTGAATGAGAAAATACAATTGATCAATTTTCAGAAATCAGTAAACAGTTTTGTGTTTACTAGCATTTTCCAATAATTTTGTTATTTCTCTACTAGTATGCCATGAAAGCCACCACCATTATTAATGGCAAAGGGCAGCGACAACTGTAACATCCCAGTTTTTAAATATTTGGAAATTTTATTTGACATAAAGTTAGACATGTAGTTAATTATAACATGATTGAGATTAATCTTGAATTTATGTAAACTAATCTCAATAACTGTCTATTTTTTTATTATTTATAAATCACGTATGTGATTATACATGTTTTCCTCCATCTTGAAATATATTTATTTTGTTATGGTTGTAACATCTGGAAATTTTAAACCATAAAATTATGTAGGGCCAAATATTAATTTTAAATGTTATGGGGGTCTCAGACCAAAAGTAAAGAAAAAAATGGTGGTGGAAATGAGAGGAGAAATGAGAGTCTATGACAATCGTACACAACGACGAGAAGCAGGAGACCGAGGTGAAGAGCTCCACGATTTGCTTGTTTGCCTGAGATTCACTAGCTGCTCTCGAACGACTTGATTCTGAACAGTGAAAACTTCGAGCTAATTTTAAACTAATTTTATTGTTGTCATTTTCTTGTCAATTTCATTGCTTATTGTTGTTGCTTGCTTGTTTACTTCATTGTTAATTAGTTGTAATTAAGTTCATAAATGGTGCTGAAATTTACAAATTGGTAGCTAAATTTAGAATTATTATTTGAGTTGGGATGTATTTTAAATTTTTATTTCCTATAACTAATGTAAATTGATGGAAAATATCATTATGTAATAAGATTCAATTTTTTTATTCCCACGATGGTGCACCGGTTTTCTCCGTCCTCCACCTCATCATTACAAAAATCGATGCATTTTTTAATCGGTATCAATTATATTTTTGTTCATATTCATTGTCAGTTTTTAGCTATACTTTCTTTAGTAATAAAATCCTGAAAATTTTGTAGAAGTTACGTCTAGAACAACTATGGGATCAAGTTATAAGTAAATTCGATTAATACATAATTTTGATACAAATAACTGAAGCTTTACTTACGATTTACATATTAGATTATGTAACTTTAATCTTTAAATAAAATTGGATTATTTGTAATAAATAAAGAAATTGTTCTCTATAAACTAACATATTTTGAAAACAAATCAGAATTAATTTCCCACAATTATCCTCATTGTATAACTGAATATTCATTTCTACACATTCCAATAATCGTTCCAATGTATATCATCAGTATGTGTTCCCGCAAATTAAATTTGTAGGTTTATAAACCCACATAATCCCAAAACATGATATATGTGACCGTACTAGACATAGCAACAAAAAGACTTAATTATTGCAAGTGACAATTATTGGCGCTTGCTCACCGTACAGGTTTAGTATGGTTGATATGATCTGCAGTTAGAACCTTATCTGGATGAAGAGGGCTCATTTTATCCAACATATCAGATGTGTTAATGGGCTAAAGGCGGGTGTGACTTGGTAAATGGTAGAGCCCAAATTTATCAAGGAGTCCAGTAATCAACTAGCCCGTGTGAAGCCCAACAGATTTAATTAGCCCATTAACTCATCCCGTGTCACTCCACAGTAATAATATGTTCAGTGGCATCATTCCAAACTTTGAGCAAAAGAAATATTGCTCGTAAGAAAAAATTACTAAATTTGATTTAAAATAAGGAACACAAAGGCATAAAATGGATTATCTATTTTATATAAGGTGAGTCCCTGTTCTTGTATAAAAAAAAAATTATATTTCATTTACACAAAAATGAGATAATATCCACAACGATAATGTACTGAAATCAATAGTCAAGTCCAGAATCATGGAGGACAAATCAGAAGGTGGTGCTTTATTTAGTGCTGCCGTGTTTGCTTTATTTAGTTTACTTTTTATCAATAGCTTTAGTTTACTTTTGTTTTCTTTATTTGCTTTAACCTTATGATCAATAGCTTAAGTTTACTTTTGTTTTGTTTTCTTTATTTGCTTTAATCTTATCAATAGCTTTAGCTTACTTTTGTTTCTTTATC
Source organism: Carex rostrata (assembly GCF_964058835.1). Classification (NCBI taxonomy): domain Eukaryota; kingdom Viridiplantae; phylum Streptophyta; class Magnoliopsida; order Poales; family Cyperaceae; genus Carex; species Carex rostrata. The sequence continues at coordinate 4,940,711 of NC_135944.1, read as the reverse complement.
AATAGCTTTAGTTTACTTTTGTTTTTTAGTCATGTTGGGTTGTATAAAACTTATTGCTTGATACTCTGTATTATAAAATCATTCAGATACATGCATGGTTTTCTTGATTTGTTTGGTGACATCCAACTAGTTCAAAAACATTTTTGGTCGTTTATTGTAACAGTTTTCTCACTGTGGTATCACGGTGTGGTGTTATTATTTTTAACGTATATACATATATACCTATATATATATGATATGTGTGTGTGTATATATAGAGAAAGAGTTGGACTACAGTACTTCGCGAAGTAAAACGAGTATTTTACTTCATCACACTCATATTATTTATAGAGGGAGAGATTAACTAATATCAAAACGTTTGGTACTAAGCCGTGGAACAAACACTTTGATTTTTTACATTTTCAAAGTCCAAACAGTCGATCCAAAATGTCAACATTCAATTTATATTAAAATGTGCTTGGAGAACAAATTTTACATTTTTTTTGTTTTTTTTACTATTTATTAAGTATGTTTAAAATCGTTGTTTCCAATGATTAGTGATTTTTTTCATTATTTATTAAAATTAATGATTTTATAAGTGACTTCATAAATAGTAAACAAATTCAAAGAAAATGTAAAAGTAGAACATGCATGGCTTGACAAGATGAAGGTAAGATGGGAAAACACGGTGAGAATAATTATTATTTTATCACTTAGTTTATTTATTATATTTGTTTGAATACATAGAGTGAATATGGCTATTTGTTTGGATTTAAGATGTGTAAGTTCTTTTTATAATTGCAAGAGTCCTAGTTCCTTTCATGAAATAGTGGCTAGTTCTTTTTATAATTTGGATTTAAGATAAGTTCTTTTTAAGATGTGCTAGTTCCTTTCATGAAATTTAATTTGGTTCGGTTCTAATCGGTTGGTAAGTTTAATTCGATTGGTTCGGTTCTATTTCTGAAAACCGAATAAAACTTTGGTTAAGGCATTTCAATTGTGATTAATTGTATCATTTATTTCAAACTTATTTCGGACCAAATTGTGTTTTTTAAATTGGATTATCAAAATAATGTTCAATTCAACATTTATGACAAATTAATTTGTCAAAATTTTAGAGAAAAAATTTGTTGTTTCTTAATTACATTTCAATTGTGATTAAATTAGTATTAATTAAAATAATAAGAAATATGTTCTAATCATTAAACAACAATTAAGGCATTAAATTGGAATTGTTTATTGAAAAAGACGTTCAATAAACATCAATTGTCTCTTATATTATTATTTTTTATAGTGAAAATGTTTATTGAAAAAGACAATATTATTTTCCATAAATCAAATTCCTACAAATACATCATTATAACTATATTAAATAATCATGTTTAGAATGACACAATATTATCTTGAAACAATTATTATTACATTGTCTTGAAAAATAATGGTCTGGATCTAGATTACATGTTTTAAATCAAATAGTCTTGACAATCTGGATTAATTACATGGATAGTGTAGGACCTGATGAGGTTTTTGCGTAGTCTCAATTCTAGCCTTGTTGGAGGGTCACGGGTCTTCAATTATTTGTTGCATAGGCAAATAGAGACAATTGCATGGACAAATATCAAACTTTTCACATGAGTTACTTTTGTAAGGGAACACCCATGAAACAAGTTTCATTGTGTCGTAAATGTCATTTCTATTACATTGACACTTCACACCCATGTAACAACTAATGGTTACCTGTGTAAAAAATCCAAATTCTAGTAGTGATTTTGATAAAATTGACAGTATACAATACATAATTATTTTACATATTAGTTCAACATTGGATCAATGATTTAACATGCTTAGTTTTAAGGGTAGAATTGAGACATGGAGATCACACAAGAGATTATTGTACTGTACTTGCGATTTTATTTCATGAGTGTTGTAATTAAAATCTTTGTAAATAATTTTTTTTATCAATACATCTGCTGCTCGACACTTACCGATAACCTTAAAAAATATAATGTCCTCAAAATATTAAAAGATCTTGATAGAAGTCATTCTTAGCCTCAACAACAAAATAAGCATCTTTAAGTATTCATTATTGTCTTTTGAAAAAGTTGGTAAACAGAATAAGCATCTTAAGTATTTATCATTATCTTATCTTTTGACAAAGTTGGTAGTTGGATGCTTACTTTACGAACAATTAATTGAGTATAATTATAGATAGTAAAGTTCCGTGGACAAAAGAACAAAACCTCAATAATGCACCACATGGGACCAACGCCACCCACCGATGCATCAATCAACTTTTAATTCCTACCAATGAAAGAAATGCCTTCACATGACTTGCTTGTGCCAAAAGCTACTACAACACTCTTTATCCAGTTCTTCTCCGTCCCACCAACTCTTAATAGTTCCAGAACATATTCTCCAACTATCCCCATTCCATTTTCTCTGACCACTAGCTGTAGCTCTCGTTCAAAACAAAAATGGCGATGATACTTGATGCCTTCTTGTCAAACTTTAGCAAACTTCTCGTCGAAATGGTGCAGGAGGAGGTGGACATCCTGTTGGGCATCCCTGGCCAGATTGAGAAGCTCGACGAGACTGTTCGTGACATTCAAAGTGTCCTTGCTGATGCAGAGAGGAGGCAGAGCAAGGGAAGTGCCATTGAGCGGTGGCTTATGAAGCTCAAGGATGTCATGTACGATGCCGATGAAGTCATTGACCTCTGTCAAATCAAGGCAAAGGAGTGCCAAGCTACCTCCAGTTCCTGTTCCTCTTTGAATGCTCACTGTGGCTGCCATTTTCTGTCTTGCTTCCGCAACCCATTATTTTCTCATGAAATTGGTTCTAAAATCAAGGATATCCATTTGAGGCTGGAGGAGATTGCCAAGAGTAAGGCTAATCTGGGTTTGACCGAAGCACAAATCTTACCGGGGACTTTCAATCAAGGCAACCAAGTGAACACGCTCACCTGGCGCAAGACTGATCCTTTGGTTGTGCTAGCTGATATTGCAGGAAAAAAGATTGAAGAAGATACTGAGGTTCTAGTGAACTGGCTGACCCAAGAAGAGAATGATGTGAACGGAAATGTCCGTGTTTATGGTATTGTGGGGATGGGAGGAATTGGGAAGACCACTCTCGCAAAAAGGATCTACAATGATCCGAGAATTAAGGAGGGATTCCAGTTAAAAATCTGGGTATACATCTCAAAGGAGGTGAGAATAGTGGAAGTGTTTAAGTGTCTAATCCGAGGGGCACAAGGTCATCACGGTGCTGTGCATGCCCAGGAGAGATCGGAGCTGGTGCCTTTACTCGAGAGCCTCGTTCGGGGTAAAAAGTTTATTTTTGTTCTTGATGATGTTTGGGAAGAGAGTCAAGCAGTTTTGAAAGACTGGTTGCGTGCTCCCATGAATGGGGGAGCTCATGGGAGTAGGCTACTAGTCACTACTCGGGATGGAAATGTTGCGAATCGCATGGGGGCATCAAAATCACATCGGGTGGAGAAGCTCTCTGATGAGGATGGCTGGTCTCTCTTAGTAAAACAGGTAATGCCTTAGCCTTGCTACTTTGTCTAAATTATGATATTAAGTATTGGGTCCTTAAACAAACAATTAGGTAGAGGATTAATTAACAAATCTAATACCATTTAATCCTATATAAACACTGGTCACCGATTCGGTTATTCTTCATATAAGATTTTTTTTAATTGATGGACAAAATACGGTACATGACATAAACAGCCAAAAATTTTATTAATAGGAAATTTAAAAAATATATATATATTGACAATAGTGAAAGGTTGAATTGGAATTTGAAATCTAAGAAAATATTAATAATTAATAACATCCAGCAGACGTTATCAATTATAACGTCTTGATTAAGGATATCTAATTAATTGCTAGTTGACGAAATAGGAAAATAACGCAGGACGTTGTCCTCCATAACATTGGAAAATAAATAAATAAATAAATGCGGACGTTAAATAAGTATCATATATAGTTATACGGTTGCTGGATTAAACCTTATTGGTGGTCTCAACATTGCATGGATTTTAAGGAAATATAAGAAATTATGCTATTCCTCCATTACAAAAGAGAATATATAAAATTGAAAATAATAGCATTATTTTTAGATCAAGCATCTCTGTTCCAACTCTGTTTTACTCTGTAAAACTAAATTCCAATTTCAGTAATTGGCTCAGATCTTCATCTTGTTTTTAAAAAATTATGGCAAGCGATGGCCTGCCTAAATAATTTTTTTTTTTTTAAATCCAGTTTCAGCAATTGTCGACTGCAGTTGGCAGGACGTGCTGGGATGGTTATCAGATGTATTAGTCTCTACTAGCATAAGCTGTTTACTTAGTTCAGTTTCTACCAGTACTGTTCATTTACTTTCCAGTTTTAATTTGTCTAGGACTAGTTTTAATATCTTAGCTGCAATTTCAATTTCTCTTTTCTATCCAGAATGTAATGAACTATTTTATTAAATGCATGCCTATGGGTTTCCAATAAAAAAAAAGGCATAAGCTGTTTAATAGGCCAAAATACAAAACTTTTTGTTGCACCTGTTTAATCCACTTTTAATTGGTTGCACTGCTTTCAAAAATAAGTTATCCAAAATTAAGTTGGTTGAACTGATTTCTATCCACATTTATGTTTCTCTTTTCTTTGAAAAATAGTATTTGTTAGTTATCAATGTGTCATTTGGTTTAAACATCTTAAGTTTCTAAGACACTTGACAATATCTGACAGGTGTTTCAAAATGAGAATGAGAGTGAGATTGAAGAATTTAAGGATATTGGGTTGCAACTAGTTGAAAAATGTGATGGTTTGCCTCTTGCCATCAAAAGCATAGGTGGTGTGCTTTACATGAAGCGCAAAACAATAGTTGAGTGGCAAGCAGTATTAACAAACGATGTTTGGTCCAAGGATGGGCTGCTAGAAGATGTCCATCGAGCGTTGTACTTGAGCTACGAGGACCTTTCATCACCTCTGAAACAGTGCTTCATCTTTTGCTCCCTCTTTCCTGAAGATTTTGAGTATAATTTAAATATAATTTATATGTGGCTAGCAGAAGGATTTTTGCCAAATAAGAAATATTTTTTGAATTTGGGGACAGAGCACTATACGGAGTTAGTTCTACGAAATCTTTTGGAAGAGACTGCCACAAACCATGGTAATCGTAATTTTAAAATGCATGACCTTTTGTGGTCTTTCGCCCGCCTTTTAGGAAAAAATGAGAATTGTGTATTATGAGAAGTAACTGATGTGAAAACTGAGGGTTCACAAAAAATACGAAGGTTATCAATAGAAGGAAATGAGGTGAACACTGGAGTAATTAAAAAAGAAAAAGGATTGAGAACATTATTATTGCATTATGGTAAACCTGAAATTGGACTTGATAATTTGTGTAAAGCCTTGTCAAACCTCCGCATCTTAGATCTCAGTGAGTCTAGTTTCTCAATACTACCAGATTCTTTATGTGACCTCGTGCATCTGAGATACTTAGATGTCAACAAATCAGAGGTAACAGAACTTCCAAATTCCATTGGAAACCTCAAATATCTAGTATATTTAAATCTTTTTGGTTGCTCAAACTTATCACATGTCCCTGAAACTATCATCAATCTACACGAACTGAAATTTCTGATTTTGAGTCGAAACATCAAGACGATACCTGCAGGCTTGAAAAAACTAGACAAGCTCGTTGATCTACACGAATTCAAGCCATATCAGAACAACTTGGAGGGCTTCAGTAGCCTTGACGAGTTAGAAACTCTATCAAATTTAATTTTTCTTACTTTATATTGTTTGGAGGAAGTATCCGATATGAACCTAGCAAAACAAGCAAAACTTTTGAGCAAGGATCAGTTGCGAGACCTAACCCTAGAATACACTTCTTTAAGTTCGGAAGAACAACTTTCCCAAACCAATGAGAAGAAGATAACAACCGAGAATGTTTTAAATGAGCTTTGTCCTCCACTTTATGTAGAATCTGTTAGAATTGAAAATTACTTCGGTACTCATCTTCCTAATTGGCTGAATTCTAGGGCATACCTTTCAAACTTGAAAGCTCTATGGATTAAAAATTGTGCCTGCTTTGAGGAGGTTGCATCATTAGGCCTACTCCCTAATTTGGAGTTTCTTAGAGTTTATAAAGCCTATTCAGTTGTGAATATTGGAGAAGAGTTCTTGTTGGGGAGTATCCAAAGCAGAGAAACAACAATAACGAGTTGTTCTGTCAAACCCGCATTTCCCAAATTGAGGGAACTACACTTTGCATTTATGAAAAATTGGAAAGAGTGGCAGTGGAATAAGGAACAACCAGCCATGCCCAACCTGAAAATTTTAACTATTGCATATTGTCCCCATTTGAGATCTCTTCCGGAGGGTCTTTCCCACCATGCTACTTCCTTGGAGTCCCTATATATTTCTCATGTTGACAATCTAATAACTGTGGGTAACCTTAAAGTACAGACGATGAAATTATGGGACTCTGAAATGGAAACCCTCCCAGAATACTTGACCACAATAACGGCACAGAAGCTAGAGATCAGGGGTTGTCCTGAGAGGTTGCTGTCGAAGATTGTAAGCCAAGAAGAAACTGGTTCTGAGAGGATCAAATTCAAGCACATTCCCAAGGTGACTATCAATGGAGAGAAAACATTCGTATCAGGCGCACTAGTTGATTCTGATCACAGCTAAGGTTGTTAACCAAGGATATACTCTGATGCTGGGTAATTATAATTTTTCCGTGTTTAGTTTTTACTTTTTATTATGACTTTTGTGAAGCAAACATTGTTTATTTGATAATCAACGATCTTTTTCTTTTAAAGTGTAGGTATCAAATTACATGCAGCAATCGAATGTCTGGATCACTAGCTAGGCTTGGAACAGAAAGATGCAAACACATTTGCAACGTGGGTATGCTGGAATTGTAGTTTTATTTTTCATCGTAAGATTTTCACAATGTAACCAAGAATTTTGATTTTTCTTTCCACTTTAAATGCAGCATATAGATTATTTAAAGTATGATAATTGCAACAACAACTGTACAGAGCCAACAAAGAGGTAATTTACATTTCTGCCCTCCCTTTTCATTTAGTATTACATTCAAGCACCTGAATTAGGGTTGCTAATGATTAAAGTTCGGCTCAAATTCGGCTCGCCTCAATGAGAGAAGTAAAATGATTCGGCTCAAACTCGACTCGGCTCGGCTCATGTAAACACTTGGCTCGACTCGTGAGTTTGCGACCGGCTCATATTTTTACTTATTTGCACTTTTCATTAAGCAAGCATTTGTTATGAACAATAAAGGAATTGTTTTGACTTTTGAGGGGTTAATGCAAGCCTATTGCTCAATTTTTTTTATACGGATAAATTTCGAATTTTAATTTCAATTTTTTTATGCGGATAAATTTAAAAAAAAAATTCTAATTTAAAAAAAATTCAAATTTCAAAAAAAAATTTCAAATTTCAAATTTCATTTTTTTTTCAAAGTTTTTTCAATTTTTTTTTAAATTTTCAAAATTTTTCAAATTTCAATTTTTTTTCAAAGTTTTTTCAAATTTTGAAATTTTGAAATTTGAAAAAAGAATTGAAATTTGAAATTTATCCGCATAAAAAAAAATTGAAATTAAACTTTGAAATTTTTCTGCAAAAAAAAATTAAGCAATAAGTTTGTATTCCCTCAAAAGTCAAAACAATTGCTTGATTGCTCATAACAAATGTTTGCTTAATGAAAAATGCAAATAAGTAAAAAATATGAGCCGACTCACGACCTCGCGAGTCGAACTAAGTGTTTACATGAGCCAAGCAGAGCTTTTTCTTTCAAAAGCAAGCTGAGTTGAGTTCGAGTTTTTTTTAGTTTTGAGTCCGATTCGTTATGAAATATTGAGCCACTCAACTCACCGATTCACGAACCGGCTCGACTCATTAGCAGTCCTAACCTGAATAATGGATGTAGATATTGTAACACAGTAACAGTCATGATCAGTAATGCACAAGTTTACTACCACAAAGCATGATACAAAACCTCCAAATTTAAATTTGTCTTATTTTATTTATTTATTTAGTTTTGTTTTTATAACAGTCCATCTAACTTGTTTTTGGAATTTCGATTATGTCCAAATCGACTTGAATACATGAAATCATTCCTATTGATATAAATAAAACTTGCAGTCCAAGCCTCCAAGAAAAAAAAAGGAAAACATGTTGGTTGTAGTTGTAATCTTTTCAATATATTTACAAGTATAAGGGTCGTTCTGCTGACAATCTCGTAGCGACTCTTTATATGCACAGCAAGAAGAAGCTTATTCTCGCCAATACTCTTTTTTTATTCAGGTAAATTAATTCCTTACCTGGTCTAACGTACTAGCTTAGCTTTATATTAATTAGCATATATCTGATTCATTTTTTATCTAGTTTTATGTTAATTTAATGTGGAGAGACGAGTGTAGCGGGTACATATTCAAATTTCAGTACCTATTGATTTAGCTTACCAATACAAAAAGAACCTATGCAAATGATTTAGTTCCACAACAGTACGGTACTTAACTGAACTTGGTTTGTGAGTAGCATGTTCTTGTCTGTTTTTATTTGGCCCCCTGTTTCATCAACTATGAAAGAAGTATGAACTATTTCAATCCAGCTATCTCAAATAGAACCGTATCACAATTATTTGATTCATAACATGATTTAGTTTTTGTGCATTATTCTGGTTTTATAATTAACCAACTGATAAACGTCCAATACAAAACTAAGAGATATATAGGTGTATCGAAGATGATTTTTTCAATAGGTTTATCTAAGCAATATTTTTTGGTTAATTTGAGCATTTTGTGCACATATACAACTATCAGTACTAAACAGCTGATTTATGTTTTCTGTTTGTGCTTTATAGATTTAGCAACCAAAGGTGCCAATGTTGAAATCTGCAAAAGAACAGTGTTGATGGTAAAATAATTCATTTGCAATGGATTATTTGTTCAGGAAGGAAAATCATTCCTTGTTATCAAATAGAACTGTTGAATCTTTTTCATTTTTTTTTATTCTTTTCACTAAATAAATCCGATGTAATTAATATTTCCAAAAAAAGTTATATTTTTTTTTGCATATTATGATGATTATGATTAATTGGACTAAATTGACAATTTGAATATTGCTTTCTCAGATCAAGCATAAAGATAAAAAAAATATTTTATTTTCATTTTACTTACAAGCTAGTTGCGTATTAATTTTTGTGCTAAATATCATTCCATGTTTCACCAAATACTGTCAATATATTGACATGGACCGTAAAAAAAATTTCAATGATGGATGGTAAAATTTGTATCAATGTTTTTATCATTTTTCATGAGTATGATATGCATAAATTTTAATTGTCACATTTCAAAATATGAGTTATTTTTTACAGTTATCGAAAAATTATTAAGTTAATTCGTTGTTAATAAATTCCCATTTTAAAAATAATGCATTCACATACCTCCAAAATATTCAATTCAGACAAAGATATTTCCAAATAACAATTTGGACAATTACTATGAATAATATCATAATTTTGAATAGGAAGCATTTGCAAGTGCCAAAAATACAACAATGGGATTTCTATAAAATAGAGGGGCATAAAAAGTTCGAAATATGAATGAAATAAAATTGTTTGCTCTATATGGAAGTTCACAAGTTCGAAATATGAATGAAAGATCTTTGATATATATTAAATAGTTGGATGAATTAATCTCTACCTCTTCTTAATATAATCGTCAAATTTATCCATCAAATTCAAAATATAGCAGAAAAGTTTGCATGTTGAAGTTGATGGAATAGATGTTCAATTTTCAACTAAACTTATTTTTATAACCATGGATGAAAATTAATTTTTGTTCTAGCTGTTGTATTTGGGGAAATTGTGAGAATGCCACTACAAAATCTTAAAATTGTGAGATTTCCACTACAAACTTCAAAATTGTGAGAATGCCACTATAAAACGTTCATAATTGTGAAAATGCCATTGACAGTGTATTTTTATAATATTTTTATCAAAAAATAACTGAAAAATACTGTTTTGATATACATAATTATGTATTCCGATTATACCCTTCATACAAAAAAAAGTAACACTCTAGTTGATATCGCCTCTTCAAATTAATTTTTGATAAAAATATTATAAGAATACACTGTTAATGACATTTTCACAATTATGGACGTTTTATAGTGGCATTCTCACAATTTTGAAGTTTGTAGTGGCAATCTCACAATTTCAAGGTTTTGTAGTGGCAATCTCACAATTTTCCCATTGTATTTTGCTCCAATTAATGCTCAGTTTTCGGCTGGTGTAGGTCTCAATTTTTGTTCTAGCTCGCTCGCTAACAGCTCACTCGATAGTGAACTGAGCTGTTAACGAGCCAGCTCGGTTCAGGCTCGGGCTCAAATAAACAAGCTGAGCTAGAGGCCAGCTCAGACCGGGCCAGCTCGGCTCGGCCCATAAAGGCCCATATAATTTTAGGTCTAAGTCTCATTTTCAAATAACGGCGAATTTGAATCCTCTTCATTCTCCGACTCCTCTACTCCTCTTCACTCTCCTAGGTTAGATCCCGACTCGGCGACTCCCGAGTACTCCACCGGACAACAGACTCACGCGGTCGCGCTGTCTCGCGCTGTGACACAGTCCTGCCGCCTCGTGCTGTCACGCAGTCCCGCTGCCTCGCACAATCGCGCCGCCTCGCTCTGCCGTGCCGCCTCATATCTGACCCAAACTCGCATTGTCATTGTCACTAAGCAAGGGTTAAAGGTTTTTTTCTGATTTTTTTCTTATGATAAATAACAGATGCTTGATGGGTTTTTTTTCTGATTTTTTTCTCTGATAAATGACGGTTCTGTGCTTACTGGTACGTTGTACCAGTATCTGTTTCGTACCAGTTCTTTTGGTACCAGTTCTATTTTATAATGGTTCTGTGCTTACTGGTACGTTGTACCAGTATCTGTTTAAAGGTAATGGTTCTGTGCTTATTGGTACGTTGTACCAGTATCTTTTGGTACCAGTTCTATTTTATAAAAAAATTCACAACCCAAACGGGTATTAATGAAATTTGTAAGCCTTCTATGTAATGTCTAACCTTTTTTTTTATCCAGCTTTATTAGGGCATAAGTTTTTGTCTCCCAACTTGCTAGTTGATGGCGTGAAGCAAGGTGCTTCCTTGTTATTTTGTATGAATTTATGCTCCATTTCAATATATTTTTTTTTTATTTTGTTATTACATTGCTTTTAAGGCTGTTCTAAAGCTGATTTACTTCTGTGAAAATGGCGTATGTTTATATTTTCTGAAATTTGAATGATAACTCTTTCATATGGACATATTTAACTGCTTGTCCATTTATAAATCATCAGAAATAACCTTTGTATAACAGCAGAGCAGCCCAATAAAGCAGCAGAGCAGCCCAATAAAGCCCAGTGAGCCAGCTCGCGAGCTAGTTCGAGCTGGCTTGTCACAAGCTGAGCCAAAACTTTTGGCTCGGGACCCCTATGTCCAGCTCACTCGGTCCAGGCTCGGGTCAGAATTAACAAGCTGAGCCAAGGCCCAGCTCGTTTACAGCCCTAATTGTCAATAAAAAAAACACATGACACAAAGTAGGCCCGGCCCAAATTTGGGTTGTTAAATCCTAGATGAATTTACTCGAGGAAGTCACACATACCTTTAACCTTTTAACACACCTAATCTGTTCGATGAAATGCGCACCTTCATTCAGATTGAGCAATAAACCTAGAGTAGAACCAGAGTGTTTTTCAGCTCATTAAGATTTTAGTGAGCTTAAATTTTTGAAATCTATAGAATTGATTTTAAATGACGAATCAAACTATTTAGACTGATTTATCACATGAATGATGCATTTTGATAGGATCATGTGTCAAAGGCCCTTACCAAACTGTTATTGGATTAAGAATAAAAGGGATTTGAACTCCCATCAAGAGCCAACCCAAAATTAAAGAAAGCAAAGCCCATGATCCAATAACAACTCGGCCCAAATTGGGTCTTGCTCGACAAGCCCATTTGAGGCTCACCCGATAAAGCCCAGCCGGATCCAGCTCAGATTCGGATTATGGCCACCGCTGCTTATGCGAGTATCACCACCTTTATGCGAACTCCTCTAACCGCTCTAACATCGCGAAAAGACAATTAGGGAGACGACTTACTTAGAGCCCCCATTAATGCGGGGTCGAACTTTTACTTCTAAGAGAGGTATCATATAGAATAGAATATAAATACTTCCTAAACTTCCCACTTTGGGAGCCCACATCTAACATTCTTGATCTCGAACCATCTTTCCAAGGCCTACTATTTTCCAGACATAGGGCGTATCACATTTACTTATCAAAGTTATATATCTTAAGAGTTAATTTAGTATAAAGTCAAATTACAAAAACAATAAGAAATAAATATAAAAAAATTAACTTATAAACATTAACTTCTTTGTTTTTAACTGTTTAATATTATACTAAATTAATTTATAAATTTGACATATAAACACATTATTCGTAAAGTATATCAGTTTTAACAATTTTAGCTCGTCATTTGAATTATTCTCATTTTTTTGGAGTTCAACTCTCCAAAATATCAGTGAGATTAATTAAGAACAACCTTGTTCTACCCTTAAACCTATACGCAGGGGTGAATCTATCTATAAGCCGGGGATACGTTGCCACCGCATCATTATGAAAATTTCAATCATGTATTTTGATATTTGATTGAATATTCGTTACTCTAAAAAAAGTATAGTTCAGCTGCCTCATAACTCATAAAATGGTACATGTGTGCTCTAGTTAGAATTTAATTTATTGGTTAAATTTGACATTTTATATTTAATTTAGCTCCCTTCTTAAATTTTTCTAATTTGGTCCTATCTGTGGCAACTAGAGGTGAAAACGGTATGGATAATATCCGATCTGTATTCGATCTGTATTTGAAAAACTCCATGTGGATATCCGATATCTGAATATCCGTGTGGATATGAATACTAATCTGGTTTTACGTTTCAATTATTCGTATTCAAATAATAGATATATATATTGAGTAGAACTAGGGTGTTCTTGAGTTCACCAAGCCCTCGGTGAACTCAAGTCTAAAACCCATTGAATCGGCTTCAAATGATGAATCTGAACTGTCGAAATCCGCCTACTTTACAAGTGATGCGTCTATGTGTAAAAATTTGAAACATTAGAATTAATTTAGTATAAAGTCAAGCAATCAAAACCTATCCGCTTCGTATGAACAAGTATCCTCTCCATTGCTGTAAAAGATTCTCTTCACCTTACGGTTTGAGATTCGGGCTACCATAAGTATTATTGGGCTTTGAGATACGTGCCAAGTTAAAAAGAACGGTCCAGACCTAGTAATTGTAAAAGATTCCCTTTTACAGTAATGGAGAGGATGTGAATTCCGCTTCGTATTTGCTCTGTTTTCAGAGTGCGTATCCTCTGAGATATCTCAATTTTTGCGTGACCGACGTGTCCGGTGCCTATTCGGGTGATGTAGGGAGTCCAGTCTTATGTGTGCTTTGAGATTCGTGCAGAACGTATATAAACGGTTGAGATTTTCCATAAAGTCATGCAAAATTTGAGATATCTCAGAGGATACGAATTTCTGTTTTCACCCTATGAACACGTATCCTCTGCATTAACTCAAAAGGAAATCTTTTGAGTTTAATGCATATCAGCCGTTTGATCAGGATCGGAGCCAATCAGGCCCCCGTCTATGATGCACGGGCCCCTTTAATATTAGTGCGGATCTCAATCGAACAGTCCAGATCTATTAACACATGGTGCGTTAATGCAGAACACAAATATATATCATATATTTTAATATATATCATGAAAAAATATTGTTATTCACCATTAAAATTAGATAAATATTATAAACTTTGATATTTTTTAATATTATTTTAATAAATATCAAATTCGATCCGTATCCATATTTGTATCCGGCTAATATCCCGTATTAGTATCTGAAATATTTAAAAGAAATAAGAATATAATTTTGCCACTATCCGCTTTGTATTTGCTCCGTTTTCATCCTAGGAACACGTATATATCCTCTGCATTAACTCAAAAGATTATCTTTTGAGTTTAATATATACCAGCCGTTTGATCAGGATCGAAACCAATCAGACCCTCGTCTATGATGCACGGTCCCTTTAATATTAGTGCAGATCTCAATCGAACGGTCCAAATCTATTAACGCACGGTGCGTTAATGCACAAGATACGAATTCTTCACTCTAGTGGCAACACCAATAATTGTCCCTTTGCAATAATTTTGAACAGGTCCTGTCAACTAGTGTCCTCGTTAATTGACGGAGAGTCCCTAGCTATAATTGTTGGTAAAAAGGACAAATGTTGCGCACATGCTACTGTCTAATAATGATAAATATTACATATAGGTCCATCTATTATTTATTTATTTCAATAACATATTATCAGATCATGATAGATCAAAAAATCAAATATGTCAAGTGTATCTAGATTTCGTAGTATATTTCATTTTGAGAGCAAATCAAATATGTCAAGTGTATCTAGATTTCGTAGTATATTTCATTTTGAGAGCAAAGTAAGTCTCATATTAGATATGCTTCAACGTTATTATTGATATCTTATTGTGATGTATTAGTTTTAAAAAGACTAAAATGCAATTTTCAAATTTTGCATAATGTCGTTATTATATTTACATATGGTGCATATAAACCTCACCATACATTTTAAATTGAATTTAAATTATTTGTTGAGATCAACAGTGACTATATTAATTTTGAGATCAATATTTGTGGTGTCTATAAA